>NC_057799.1:372103378-372403378 GCF_018294505.1 Triticum aestivum
CGGGGAGGAGGGGTGGTGGCGGCGGCTTGGGGCGGCGGCGGCGGCGGGAGGTCGCGGCGGCGGCGGCGGCCCGAGGCGGCGGCTAGGGTTAGCGGAAGCTGAAAGATCGACTTGCGATAGATATCATGTAGAGCATGATTTGGTGCATCGATAATTGATGGATCGTGCACTAGGCGCATATATATAGGTACAAGGGGTGCGACCGATATCTTGTCTCCTAAGATACACGTATATACAGAGAAAGACAAATACTACAGGTACTGCATACGGAATCCAGACCTACGTATATGTACACATGTCCAACAACAGTAAACATAAACTGCCTCGGCGGAACAGCCAGGGCAACGTCAGGTATCGGAGAGGGACTGGCGGGCCGGCGCCCCGCAAATTGGAGGCAAGCAGCGGCACAAAAGTTTTCTTTTTTTAGGATTGGGCACAAAAGATTTAGGAATGGTGGTCACCGTCTGTCTGTCTTTGCGGTGTCACAAAAGATTTAAGACCTGCAAATCCGGAAGACGTGTGCCGCGCGTCAGTACATGCTGCTTGTACCACTGTCTTCTTGCACACCTCAGGAGTATTGGTTATGCAGCTATAGCTCAACGGCTCAATGTTTAGTGCACAAGAAAAGAATGAAAGCTTTGAGCTGCAGTCCTGTGATTCAAACAGTTCGAGAATTCACATGTTCAGTGTGAATGTCAAAAATGGTCGGGTCTACGCTTGTTTGCGAATTGCTGGTGGTTAAAGGAATGATGCCCCACCAATGTCATTGCAGGGGGTCGTTACTGCAAAATCTTAACGAGATGTGATGCTCTGTTAATGATCAATAATGTAACAGGAGATATTTTTGTGGCTACAAAGATCCAAGTGGAAGAGTGGTGGTATGACAAATTTTGCTTTCTTTCCATCAGATCTGCTACACTTCACTTGCCCACTGGTGCACTGAAAGGTTGCCTAATTTTAGGGGCCGTTATACCTTGTCATGTCATACTAGCTAGTTGGAGGGCCAGGGCCAAATGTGCGTACCTGCATTCGCTCAGCCTAACCTAAAAGAGCATATACGGTAATTAGAAAACTCATGTGATTTAAGTAGTGACGGCCGACTCAGATAGTCATAAGTAGTAGCTTAGTTTAAGCAGTACTGTATTTCATGAGATTGTGTGTGTGTCCCCCATCACACTAATCTATCCTTCGAAGACCACAGTTGCATATGCGTACTTGTTTTAACGAGGGGTTACAATATCTGAAAGTTACGTTTGCCGGTTCAAGCAGAATGTCCTGCCATACTTGAACACTTCAGGCAGGGTGTGGCAAATCCTGATTTTCTTCTCCTCTGTGTACAATCATGGATTTCTCCTTTGTGGAGTGGAGAGGTTGTACGAGGGTTGCCTGTCACTCTGAATTCCCGGCGGCATGCATTTCAGAAGTACTTAGTCAAGCTCAGCACAGCAACGTTCAGAGTTGCGTGAGCAGACACTGATTGTCCAGCGATTCTCTGAAATGCCTCCGATGCTACAACTATTGCGATACCGAGCAGTACTACGAAGGGAGCCTATGATCATAGCTCACCCCGGGCATAAAAACCGAAGACCGAAAACCGAACCCGAAAAGACCGAGACCGAACCCGAAAAGACCGAACTAAAAAAGACCGAATAAACTTTGGTCTGCAAAACTACATGACCGAATTTAATACGGTCAAATCGGTCCTCTACCCTGCAGGACCGAAAAGACCATATAGACCGATCTATTTTAAAAGCCCACACGCACAACAATGTTTACCTAAGGCCCAACTGGCTAGCCCAATCCTCACGAGCGAGACACTACCTCACCTCCTCCCGACGAGCGACACAAAGGCACGAACCGCAGCCTCACTCTCGTTCCTCCCCCTTCTCTGCCAATGACCAACCCTAGCCGCCGCTAAGAGACCAGGCCCCGTGACGACCGCCTCCCCAAGGAGCGCTCCGATCCGCGGCCGTGACCGGTGAGATCCGCGCCGATCCGCTGCCGTGACCGGTGACGACCGCCCGGCAACCCAACCTCCCGTACATCGCTCCACAGCCTGCGAATCGCCATCCGCCAGTGGTGCTTCAGATCCCTTCCCCTTCCACGCTGCTGCACTGGCGTCAATCCGTCGCCACTGTCTCTTCCAAGCTGGCTGCCGCCTACTCTCCTTTTCCGGTGCTTTACCTCACAGCTGAAGCTTGAAGATGAGCAAGTGACTCTTATGTATGTGCATGAGTGCATCAGATCGGCCAATAATGCCTAAGTGCAGAGCCTTGTGTCATGTCCAGATTATTGAATGTGTGTGTACCTATGTTAACACATACTTATGTATGTGCAAAGCTATATTGTTCAGAATTTGTGATGTTAGCCTGTTACATACTTTTGTTGTCTAACACTTGTCTAATTTTTCTTATACACACACGCACCTCTATACATACATTTGTTGTCTCAATTTTGCATAAATAAATATGTACAGATACTGGAAGTAATGTATATGAATCTGAGTTGTGTCACTAAATTTGGTCTGTTTGGTCGGGACCGAACATTGGTATGTAAAGACCAAAGACCGAATAGTGGAAAATCGAAAAGACCGAAATTATTTCGGTCTTCAATTATGGAAGACCGAATTCTTGAAAGACCGAAAAGACCGAACCGAACAAACCGAAAAGACCGAACGCCCAGGCTGAATCATAGCAGTGTCAGTGCATTACTTTTTTACGGGCAGTGCTTAGTGTTTGTGGAGCTTTCCGCTGAAGGGCGAGTTCACAGAACGATAACGTTCCATCCGCGAGAAAGGACGGCACGTTGGAGGAAGAAAAGCTGGCAGTCGGCACAGATCCCTCCAACCCGACAGACAAAAACATTCCCTGTACGCGACACCATAACCACATCTCCGATTGAAACTGCAGATGCAGTAGCACGTCCAGTCGCGCGGTCACAGCCCCCCGTTTAGCACATGATTTGATTCCAGAGAAAAGAAGCGATCCATCTTGTTTTTGTGTCGTCTCTGTCTCTGCACACACAGATCATATCAATGGATGCCCCCTCCCGCATCAGCTGTGACCTTCACTTTCCCAAAGACAATTCCTTCCACAGTGCATTTTTTTTACGGAACCACACAGTGCATTTTTTTTCAGAAGAGGCATAAGATTTGCCTCATCAATTAAATAAGGAGAGAATAGAGTTTAGAGTTTTACAACACCCACAAGTACGGCATGGCAATTACTCGCCCACAACAATATCTCCTAATTTCTTTGCGCCCCCGGTCATCCAAAGCTTGGCCTCGTCGAGGATGGCGGTGAGAAGGATGGTCGTTGGCGCACTCTTATGACGAAACATCCGTGCATTTCTTTCATTCCAAATGCTCCAGGAGACAAGCATGGTGAGAGAGGCCATAGCTTGCTGGTTGGGGTTGCGATTGTCGGTTCCCTTGTCCCACCATTCGTAGACGGGTTCATCTATGTGCCACTCGGATGTATCTATGTGCGCGAGACTAAGCCTCTCAATGAGAGACTTCCATACCTGAATTGTAAAGCGGCACTTGAAGAAAATGTGGGCACTCGTTTCTTGCTCCCTATTGCAAAGTTTGCAAAGGCCACAATTTGGCCAACCTCGTCGCTGTAAACGATCGGCGGTCCAAATCCTATCTTGTATTGCCAACCACGCAAAGAATTTAACCTTTGGAGGTGCCCATGCCTTCCAAACCATACGGTCTAAGGGGGAAAGAGTCAAGCCTAGAAATTGAGCCTTGTACGCAGTGGCCGCCGTGTATATCCCGTCGTTCGCGTGCTTCCAGATGATGGTATCTTCGGTTTGCTCATGAAGGTGGACATCATTCAGGAGCATCCAAAGAGTGAAAAATTTCCGAATGTGGGCGGCAGTTACAACCGCGACTTGGTTGATCTTGAGTATCAAGCGTTCCCCTTGAGAGCCTCACAGACCTTCCAACTCTTTCTTTTCGAGGCCTCGAAGATGAGCAGTGCAATATCCTTAGGTTTGCGACCAAGGAGCCACGGGGAGTCCCAAAAAGGCGTTTTGGCGCCATCTCCCACTGTGATAGTCGTAGAAGCATAGAAAAACTCGAAATCCTCGACGGTGCAGGGGTTTCCTAGGCCAACCCATAATTTGCGGGGCTCGTTCCATTCATACCACAACCACCGAAGCCGCAAAGCACGCGCGAATTTGTCAGTGTTGAGCACCCCCAGGCCACCGTATTCTTTTGGTCTACAAACCACCTTCCAGTTGACCTTGCATTTGGCTCCCGTTGTCTTGTCCGCACCAGACCAAAGGAAAGCCCTCTCGATTTTGTTAAGGCTATCGAGGGAGCCCTGAGGCACGACGAGGGGCGTGATGGAGAACACCGCTTGGGAGGAGATGACCGACCTAACAAGAGTCGTACGACCGATGGAAGTGATGTTTTGGCCCTCCCAGGAAACCAATTTTCCGGACGCCTTATCCTCAAGGTATTGGAAATCCATCTTCTTAACTTGCCAAACTGAAAGTGGGAGGCCTAGGTATTTGATCGAAAAAAGCGGTCTGTGTTGCCGGCATGCTCTGAAGGATTTGCTCAAGGTCAAGGTGGTTGCAACGAATAGGCACAACCGAGCTTTTTTGGAAGTTGGAGCAAAGGCCCGTCACGTCCCCAAAGCCTCTCAGGATAGAGGTGAGATTGTCGATGCCCCGTTTGATGGGAACCATAAAGACCGCCCCATCGTCCGTATAGAGGGAGCTACGCACCATGGACCCACGACCACGGATCTTGTGGAGGAGCCCTTTCCTCGTCACCATGTCAAGGATCTTATGCAAGGGTCAATCGCAAGGATGAAGAGGAGGGGGGGAATGGGGTCCCCCTGACGGAATCCGCGACCATGCTTGACCGGTGGGCCGGGCAACCCATTTAACATAATCCGGGATGATGAAGATGATAACAGCGCGGCAATCCAAGCCCGAAATTTTGGGGGGAATCCCAACGGTTGGAGAAGCTTGAGGCAGTATCCCCACTTGACTGAGTCGAGTGCCTTCTTTATATCAAGCTTGAAGAGGAGAGCGGGCGTTTTGCATTTGTGTAGACGTCGGGCGAAATTCCGAACATACATGAAGTTGTCGTGGATACTTCGCCTTTTGATGAATGCACTCTAGGCGTTGGAAACAAGATCATCCATGTGGTGGGGGGGGGGGGCAAGTCGAAGTGAGAGAATCTTGGCAATGATTTTAGCGACGGCGTGGATGAGACTAATGGGTCTATAATCAGAGATCTCTTCCATGCCATCCTTTTTTGGCAGTAGAACCACATTGGCAGAATTTAGCCACCGAAGGTTGGAGGTGTGCAATGAATCGAAGCATTGGATGACCCTCGTGATCGAAATCTTGATGATTCCCCAACACTTCTTGAAGAACGTCCACGTGAATCCATCCGGACCCGGCGCCTTATCGTTTGGCATCTCCTTTATAGCCTCCCAAACCTCCTCCTCGGTGATGGCGGAGTCGAGGTCTTGCAAAGCATGGCTCTCGATGCCCAATTCCTCACAGTTGAAGTCGTTGTTGCTTGTGCTTGCCCGACCCATGACCTCGGAGAAGTGGTTGTGGATGATCTTCTCCTTTTCCTTGTGCTCGGTCACCCAACCCTGTGCATGCTTTAATCGGTGAATGTTGTTTTTTCGCCTACGTGCATTGATGCGGCGGTAGAAGAATTTGGTGTTGGCATCACCCTCCCTCATATTTGTCAACCTAGCACATTGGTGTTTTCGAGCCCGCTCAAGGACCGCCAAGCTAACCACTCTTCGCTTGAGTCTAGCACGTAGGTCCTGTTCCGCCGGGGAAAGGGTCCTACTCTCCTGCGCAATATCCAAATGGAGGATCACAAGGTGAGCCGCATGAAGTTGGATCTTGGCCTTGGAGAAAAATTTCTTGCTCCACTTAGTAAGTCGTATCGCGGTTTGACAGAACGTGTGGGTGCAATAATCGACGCGAGCTGCAAGTGCTGGACGTGGGAAGCACGGTCGTCATTGTAGCACTTTGTTGTACTCCCTCTGTAAACTTTTTTTAGGGTTTTCTGTAAATTAATATAAGAGCGTTTAGATTATTAAAATAGTAATCTAAATGTTGTTATATTAGTTTACGGAGGGAGTAATCCTTGTGACCCTTCTGATCGATGTTAACAAATCTCGTGCATTCCTCTGTGATGACACACGAGAGAGCATGGTGGTCAACTGGAGAAGTCATATGATCAGTGCCCGACAGCTATGTGTCGACCATACCGATTCATAATAAAAATCACCTGCATGCGACCATAGTGGGCTGGCCAATTTAATTCGCCCGGTCGCTGCTCCTCATAATTGTCGCGCTCTTTTCCTTTTCCTTTCATTTTTCATTGGTTTTCTTTGGGTCATTTCTATCTTTTTACTATGATTTTTTAAATTGTTTTCTTTCTTCGCTTTTGAATTTTTGTTTCTTTGTTTCTTTTTTGTTTTCTTTGGTTCCTTTTCGTTTCTTTGTTGGCTTTTTATCGGGTTTCTTTCTTTTGAACACATGTATACTTTCTCTCGGTACAAAATGTACATTTTTAGGGCATGCATGAAATACTTTTTGATACGCGTTGGACATTTTTCAAATATACATGGCATATATTTTTTAATACATGATTGAACACTTTTTTGAATACATTGTTTTATAAATATATGTCGTACATTTTCAAATGAAAATAAAGGTTTTTTTCCAAATACACCAAAATTTTATTTACATTGTATAAACATTTTATAAATTTTCACGGACATTTTTGGGAAACATACAAATTTTTATTAAGTGCCATGATACATTTTTAATGGAAATAAATATTTTTCTAACCAATGCTAACATTTCTTTACATTTTTATAAAATAGTTTTTTAAGTTTCACGATTTTTAGCATTAAATATTTCCATCAAATGTGATGTACATTTATTAATGGCACGAAACCTTTTTTTACATTATGAAAATATTTTTCGTACACAGGATTAACATTTTTCAGACACATAATTAATATTTTGTATTTTTTGATTCACATTGTACATTTTTAGTATACATCAAAAACAAATTTTATATACATGTTTAACATTTTTCAAATGCAAGACTAGCATTTTTCAAACAAATGGTTTTTGTACCATACATATATTTTAAATATTTTGAAATATAAATAGAAGTTTAAAAATAAATCAAATAAATAGAAACAAAAATGCGAATAAAAGACGGAAGAGAAAATCTCGACATGACACCATGGCTATTGGGCGGTCCAATACTTGCTCCCTGTAGGCGAGCCCTGGTAGGACTCGTGCGGGCGGCACCGGAACTCCTATATGGCGCGCCACGCGCTGGGAAATCCCATATGGGGCCGGCACTCCGCCTTTTTTTTCCGTCTTTTCCTTTTCGTTTTTTCTTCTTTTTTTCAATAATTCAGGATATCAAACAGCTTACAAATTTCAGTAAAATTTGCAATTTTGAAAAAAAACAATCATGATTTCGAAAAAATAAATATTATTTTAAAAATATGCTCGGGAATTCAAAAAATGTTCATGAATTTGTAAAAAAATGTTCACAAATTTAAAAAATGTACACGAATTTTAAACAATGTTCATGATTTCAAAACAAGTTCATGCATTAGCGAAATGTTCACAAATTTGCAAAAAATGTTCACAAATGGAAATAATGTTCACGAATCTAAAAAATGTTCATGATTTCAAAGAAAGTTCATGCATTCGCGAAATGTTCACGAATTTGCCAAAAATATTCATGATTACAAAAAATTGTCTTGAATTTAAGATAATGTTCATGGTTCAAAAAATGTTCGTGAATTCGAAAAAATGTTCACGTATTTGTAACAAATGTTCATGATTCCAAAGGAATGAAGTTTTTTTGAATTTGACGAACATATTTTGAACATCGATGAACAAATTTGGCATTTGATGAACATTTTTTTAATTTGAAGAACAAAATTTGTGTTAGAGAATTTTTTTGGAAAAAATTATGAGCAAAATTTGCATTCGATGAACATTATTTTGAAAAATTGATGAACACATTTTTAATTCAGTGAACAAATTTTGAATGTAATGAACATTTTTTGAATCTGATGAACAAAAAATTCAATGAAAAAAAAAAGAAACCGATGAACAATTTTTTAGTTTTATGAACAACTTTTGAATTTTTATGAACATTTTTTAAATCTAATGAACAAAAAATTGAATTGGATGAACCTTTTTTACATTGTTGAACATTTTTTTGCATGGTTGAACATTTTTTGAATTCGATGAACAAAAAAAGTTGTTAACGAATTCGAAATAAAAAATGCCAAAATTAGTCAAAAAGTGAAGAAGAAGAAGAAGAAAATAGGAAAAAGCGAAAGAAAAAACGAAAAATGAAAATGAAATAAAAAATTCAAAATAACAGAAAAACAAAGAAAAACCGGTTCTAGGAAGGTTTTAGAACGTTCCCAAAACCAGCAGAACTAGAGAAAGGGAAGAGAACTGGGCCGGCCCGATAACGAAAGGAACGACGCAGGGGAGGTACACGCTACGATGTTACGCGGCGACCTACGCGCCATATAGGAACCCCGGGGCAGCACATAGCCACGCCCTGATCAATGACCCACTGGTGGAGTTACAACAAGGCCGAATGGGTCATAGCCCACCTGGTTAATGAAACTTTGTACACTATACATCTATTCTTGGGCTTTGAAACAACATCCTACGACCTATTTGCTTCTGTTTGGCCCATCCAGATTTGGGCGCAATCTCCGCCATATTGCAGTGACCTTGTGTAGACTCTACATGTTTGAGGTCATCATTACCTGAAGAAAGCGCGTGCAAGAGTGTGGGGACCTATTAACTGATTTGGGCTTGCTAAAAAGAAGAGAAATCGGGATCCTATACACACCATGGTATACCAATCATCTTATCATTGGTCACTACATTTTCTTCAGACACTGACTGGGCGTGTTTATTTCAAACCTCTAACTGTATTTGCACCCAACACGCTTCTGAAAATTTTCCTTTGTACTTCAGACATTTTGTCGAACAGATCGCGTGCACTGTGAGAGCACACACAGAGCACGCTTGGACGCCGCACGACTAAACGGACAACGTGCGCGCGCCAGAGCAGCCTTGCAGCCGAGAGGGCATGAGCTCGGTGATGGGAATCGTTGCATGGAAAACAAAACAAAATTCCTACAAGATGACGAATTCACCCAAGATCTAATCTACTAGATGCTAGCAATGAGTGGGAGAGAGTCTACATACCCTTGTAGACCGAGAACGGAAATGTTCTAACGAACGTGATTGGTATAGTCGTACTTTATTCGCGATCCAATCCGATCAAGCACCGTGGGAACGGCACCTCCGAGATATGCACACGTATGGCTCGGCGACGTTTCTTTCTTCTTGATCCAGCAAGAAAGAGGAAGAGGTAGATGGGATCTAGGCCAGCAACACAACGACATGGTGGTGGAGTTATGGTGGAACTCCTAGAGGGCTTCGCCAAGCGTCTGCGGAGAGGTACAAGCTCATGTTGGATGCGCAAAAGGAGATGATGAAGTGGGATCGAAAGAGGGCAGAGAAGAAGCTCGAAATTGAGAGGGAGAAGATCGAGTTGGAGAAGCAGGAGGCGGCGGTCAAATGGGAACTCGAGAAGGCCAAGACATTTGGCGAGATAGAGCTTGAGAAGGAGAGGTTGTAACTCGCACGGGACGCAGAGGATGCGAAGATCATGTTGGCGGACGAAACCCTCTATCAACGACCGTAGGGAGTACGACAGCGACAACGAATCATGAGGCCCGGATGCAGGTGGAGCAGGACGAGCAGGACGCATTCCGCTCGGAGCAGGCGTCCGACCAATGATCCGAAGCCATCCGCCATGCTTGGCCAGTGATCCGAAGCCATCTGTCATGCTTGGACATTGATTTCATTTTGGCATGTCCGGTTTATTGAACTATGATTTGCTTTACTTTGTTTTGAACTGTTGAATTCGGATAATTTGTATCGTATGATCGACGTGCATGGATTGCATGGATTTGATGATCGGTATCTAAGGTATGTGGATGTGGGGCGCGATATATGAGAGGCCAGCGGGCGCTGTCTGCAGATGCGCTCGCGGGCGTATAGGGGGGCGAATTTGTCAAGTCCTGGTGTAGATGCTCTAACCAACTTGGTTCGGACCTAGACTTTCACCACAAAGGTTGAGACCATGCTTGAATAGCAGCACCATCGAAGTCACATATGTGTTGTCGCCACCATTTTTTCACGATCTTAATAGCTATACGTGATGTGAGACCGCCCCGCTGCCAGCCATCCCTCGCACCAATCTGCCGTCCATAGCTTGCATTGTTGGGGAATGTAGTAATTTCAAAACAATTCCTACGCACACACAGGATCATGGTGATGCATAGCAACGAGAGGGGAGAGTGTGTCCACGTACCCTCGTAGATCAAAAGCGGAAGCGTTAGCACAACGCGGTTGATGTAGTCGTACGTCTTCACGATCCGACCGATCAAGTACCGAACGTACGGCACCTCCGAGTTCAGCGCACGATCAGCTCGATGACGTCCCTCGAACTCCGATCCAGCCGAGCTTTAAGGGAGAGTTCCGTCAGCACGACGGCGTGGTGATGGTGATGATGATGCTACTGACACAAGGCTTCGCCTAAGCACCGCTATGATATTATCGAGGTGGAATATGGTGGAGGGGGGCACCGCACACGGCTAAGAGATCAAGAGATCAATTGTTGTGTCTCCAAGGGGTGCCCTCCTCCCCGTATATAAAGGAGTGGAGGAGGGGGAGGGGGCCGGCCACCCTAGGCGCGCCCCATGAGGAGTCCTACTCCCACCGGGAGTAGGACACCCCCCTTCCAAGTGGGAGTAGGAGAGGAGAGGGAAGGAGAGAGATGGGGAGAGGAAAGGGGGGCGCCGCCCCCCCTCCTTGTCCAATTCGGACTGGGGGAGGGGCGCGCGGCTGCCCTTGGCCGCCCCTCCTCTTCTCCACTAGGGCCCAATAGGCCCATTAGTCTCCTCGGGGGGTTCCGGTAACCCCCCGGTACTCCGGTATGTGTCCGAAACTACCCGAAACCATTCCGGTGTCCGAACATAGTCATCCAATATATCAATCTTTATGTCTCGACCATTTAGAGACTCCTCGTCATGTACGTGATCATATCCGGGACTCCGAACTACCTTCGGTACATCAAATCACAAAACTCATAATACCGATTGTCATCTAACTTTAAGCGTGCGGACCCTACGGGTTCGAGAACTATGTAGACATGACCGAGACTCATCTCCGGTCAATAACCAATAGCGGAACCTGGATGCTCATATTGGCTCCTACATATTCTACGAAGATCTTTATCGGTCAAACCGCATAACAACATACGTTGTTCCCTTTGTCATCGGTATGTTACTTGCCCGAGATTTGATCGTCGGTATCTCAATACCTAGTTCAATCTCGTTACCGGCAAGTCTCTTTACTCGTTCCGTAATACATCATCCTGCAACTAACTCATTAGTTACAATGCTTGCAAGGCTTATAGTGATGTGCATTACCGAGTGGGCCCAGAGATACCTCTCCGACAATCGGAGTGACAAATCCTAATCTTGAAATAGGCCAACCCAACAAGTACCTTTGGAGACACCTGTAGAGCACCTTTATAATCACCCAGTTACGTTTTGACGTTTGGTAGCACACAAAGTGTTCCTCCGGTAAACGGGAGTTGCATAATCTCATAGTCATAGGAACATGTATAAGTCATGAAGAAAGCAATAGCAACATACTAAACGATCAAGTGCTAAGCTAACGGAATGGGTCAAGTCAATCACATCATTCTCCTAATGATGTGATCCCATTAATCAAATGACAACTCATGTCTATGGCTAGGAAACATAACCATCTTTGATCAACGAGCTAGTCAAGTAGAGGCATACTAGTGACACTCTGTTTGTCTATGTACTCACACATGTATCATGTTTCCGGTTAATACAATTCTAGCATGAATAATAAACATTTATCATGATATAAGGAAATAAATAATAACTTTATTATTGCCTCTAGGGCATATTTCCTTCAGTCTCCCACTTGCACTAGAGTCAATAATCTAGAGCACATTGCCATGTGATTTAACATCAATAGTTCACATCACCATGTGATTAACACCCATAGTTCACATCGTCATGTGACCAACACCCAAAGAGTTTACTAGAGTCAATAATCTAGTTCACATTGCTATGTGATTAACACCCAAAGAGTACTATGGTGTGATCATGTTTTGCTTGTGAGAGAAGTTTAGTCAACGGGTCTACCATATTCAGATCCGTATGTATTTTGCAAATTTCTATGTCCACAATGCTCTGCACAGAGCTACTTTAGCTAATTGCTCCCACTCTCAATATGTATCCAGATTAAGACTTAGAGTCATCTGGATCAGTGCCAAAACTTGTATCGACGTAACCCTTTACGACGAACCTTTTGTCACCTCCATAATCGAGAAACATATCCTTATTCCACTAAGGATAATTTTGGCCGCTGTTCAGTGATCTACTCCTAGATCAGTATTGTACTCCCTTGCCAAAATTAGTGTAGGGTATACAATAGATCTGGTACACAACATTGCATACTTCATAGAACCTATGGCTGAGGCATAGGGAATGACTTTCATTCTCTTTCTATCTTCTGCCGTGGTCGGGCTTTGAGTCTTAATCAATTTCACACCTTGTAACACAGACAAGAACTCTTTCTTTGATTGTTCCATTTTGAACTACTTCAAAATCTTGTCAAGGTATGTACTCATTGAAAAAACTTATCAAGCGTCTTGATCTATCTCTATAGATCTTGATGCTCAATATGTAAGCAGCTTTACCGAGGTCTTTCTTTGAAAAAATCCTTTGAAACACTCCTTTATGCTTTGCAGAATAATTCTACATTATTTCCGATCAACAATATGTCATTCACATATACTTATCAAAAATGTTGTAGTGCTCCCACTCACTTTCTTGTTTACAGGCTTCACCACAAGTATGTATAAAACTATATGCTTTGATCAATTTATCAAAGCGTATATTCCAACTCCGAGATGCTTGCACCAGTCCATAGATGGATCGCTGGAGCTTGCATATTTTGTTAGCACCTTTAGGATTAACAAAACCTTCTTGTTGCATCATATACAACTCTTCTTTAAAAAATCCATTAAGGAATGCAGTTTTGTTTATCCATTTGCCAGATTTCATAAAATGCGGCAATTGCTAACATGATTCGGACAGACGTAAGCATAGATACGAGTGAGAAACTCTCATCGTAGTCAACACCTTGAACTTGTCGAAAACCTTTTTGTGACAATTCTAGCTTTGTAGATAGTAACACTACTATCAGCGTCCGTCTTCCTCTTGAAGATCCATTTAATCTCAATGGCTCACCAATCATCGGGCAAGTCAATCAAAGTCCATACTTTGTTCTCGTACATGGATCCCATCTCAGATTTCATGGCCTCAAGCCATTCTGCGGAATCTGGGCTCATCATCGCTTCCTCATAGTTCGTAGGTTTGTCATGGTCAAGTAACATGACCTCCAGAACAGGATTACCGTACCACTCTGGTGCGGATCTTACTCTGGTTGACCTACGAGGTTCGGTAGTAACTTGATATAAAGTTACATGATCATCATCATTAGCTTCCTCACTAATTGGTGTAGGAGTCACAGGAACAAATTTCTGTGATGAACTACTTTCCAATAAGGGAGCATGTATAATTACCTAATCAAGTTTTACTTTCCTCCCACTCACTTCTTTCGAGAGAAACTCCTTCTCTAGAAAGGATCCATTCTTAGCAACGAATATCTTGCCTTCGGATCTGTGATAGAAGGTGTACCCAACTGTGTCCTTTGGGTATCCTATGAAGACACATTTCTCCGATTTGGGTTTGAGCTTATCAGGATGAAACTTTTTCTTATAAGCATCGCAACCCCAAACTTTAAGAAACGACAACTTTGGTTTCTTGCCAAACCACAGTTCATATGGTGTCGTCTCAACGGATTTAGATGGTGCCCTATTTAACGTGAATGCAGCTGTCTCTAATGCATAATGCTACCTCTTGAGCACTACGTTGGTTTTCCCTTGAAGAGGAAAGGGTGATGCAGCAAAGTAGCGTAAGTATTTCCCTCAGTTTTTGAGAACCAAGGTATCAATCCAGTAGGAGGCTACGCGCGAGTCCCTCGCACCTACACAAAACAAATAACTCCTCGCAACCAACGCGATAAGGGGTTGTCAATCCCTTCACGGTCACTTACGAGAGTGAGACCTGATAGATATGATAGGATAATATTTTTGGTATTTTTATGATAAAGATGCAAAGTAAAATAAAAGCAAAGTAAAAAACAAAGGAAATAACTAAGAGTTGGAAGATTAATATGATGAAGATAGACCCGGGGGCCATAGGTTTCACTAGTGGCTTCTCTCAAGAGCATAAGTATTTTACGGTGGGTGAACGAATTACTGTTGAGCAATTGACAGAATTGAGCATAGTTATGAGAATATCTAGGTATGATCATGTATATAGGCATCACGTCCGAGACAAGTAGACCGACTCCTGCCTGCATCTACTACTATTACTCCACTCATCGACCGCTATCCAGCATGCATTTAGAGTATTAAGTTCATGAAAACAGAGTAACGCCTTAAGCAAGATGACATGATGTAGAGGGATAAATTCATGCAATATGATAAAAAAAAACATCTTGTTATCCTCGATGGCAACAATACAATACGTGCCTTGCTGCCCCTACTGTCACTGGGAAAGGACACCGCAAGATTGAACCCAAAGCTAAGCACTTCTCCCATTGCAAGAAAGATCAATCTAGTAGGCCAAACCAAACTGATAATTCGAAGAGACTTGCAAAGATAACCAATCATACATAAAAGAATTCAGAGAAGATTCAAATATTGTTCATAGATAATCTTGATCATAAACCCACAATTCATCGGTCTCAACAAAGACACCGCAAAAAGAAGATTACATCGAATAGATCTCCGAGAGAGGGGGAGAACATTGTATTGAGATCCAAAAAGAGAGAAGAAGCCATCTAGCTACTAACTATGGACCCGAAGGTCTGAGGTAAACTACTCACACTTCATCGGAGAGGCTATGGTGTTGATGTAGAAGCCCTCCGTGATGGATGCCCCCTTCGGCGGAGCTCCAGAACAGGCCCCAAGATGGGATCTCGTGGGTACAGAAGGCTGCGGCGGTGGAATTAGGTTTTTGGCTCCGTATCTGATCGTTTGGGGGTACGTAGGTATATATAGGAGGAAGGAGTACGTCGGTGGAGCGACAGGGGGCCCACGAGGGTGGAGGGCGCGCCCTGGGGGGTGGGCACGCCCCCCTACCTCGTGGCCTCCTCTTTTGTTTCTTGACGTAGGGTCCAAGTCTCCTGGATCATATTCTTCCTAAAAATCACGTTCCCGAAGGTTTCATTCCGTTTGGACTCCGTTTGATATTCCTTTTCTGCGAAACTCTGAAATAGGCAAAAAACAACAATTCTGGGCTGGGCCTCCGGTTAATAGGTTAGTCCCAAAAATAATATAAAAGTGGATAATAAAGCCCAATATTGTCCAAAGCAGTAGATAATATAGCATGGAGCAATCAAAAATTATAGATACGTTGGAGACGTATCAGGCATCCCCAAGCTTAATTCCTGCTCGTCCTCGAGTAGGTAAATGATAAAAACAGAATTTTTGATGCAGAGTGCTACTTGGCATAATTTCAATGTAATTCTTCTTAATTGTGGTATGAATATTCAGATCCGAAAGATTCAAGACAAAAGTTCAATATTGACATAAAAATAATAATACTTCAAGCATACTAACTAAGCAATCATCTCTTCTCAAAATAACATGGCCAAAGAAAGTTATCCCTACAAAATCATATAGTCTAGCTATGCTCTATCTTCACCACACAAAGTATTTAAATCATGCGCAACCCTGATGACAAGCCAAGCAATTGTTTCATACTTTTAACGTTCTCAAACTTTTTCAATCTTCACGCAATACATGAGCGTGAGCCATGGATATAGCACTATATGTGGAATAGAATGGTGGTTGTGGAGAAGACAAAAAGGGAGAACATAGTCTCACATCAACTAGGCGTATCAACGGGCTATGGAGATGCCCATCAGTAGATATCAATGTGAGTGAGTAGGGATTGCCATGCAACGGATGCACTAGAGCTATAAGTATATGAAAGCTCAACAAAAGAAACTAAGTGGGTGTGCATCCAACTCGCTTGCTCATGAAGACCTAGGGCATTTTGAGGAAGCCCATCATTGGAATATACAAGCCAAGTTCTATAATGAAAAATTCCCACAAGTATATGAAAGTGACAAAATGAGAGACTCTCTATCATGAAGATCATGGTGCTACTTTGAAGCACAAGTGTGGTAAAAGGATAGTAACATTGTCCCTTCTCTCTTTTTCTCTCATTTTTTTATTTGGGCCTTTTCTCTTTTTTATGGCCTCTTTTTTTTCGTCCGGAGTCTCATCCTGATTTGTGGGCGAATCATAGTCTCCATCATCCTTTTCCTCACTTGGGACAATGCTCTAAAAATGAATATCATCACAATTTTATTTTCTTACAACTCAACAATTACAACTCGATACTTAGAACAAAATATGACTCTGTATGAATGCCTCCGGCGGTGTACCGGGATATGCAATGAATCAAGAGTGACATGTATGAAAGAATTATGAACGGTGGCTTTGCCACAAATACGATGTCAACTACATGATCATGCAAAGCAATATGACAATGATGGAGCGTGTCATAATAAACGGAACGGTGGAAAGTTGCATGGCAATATATCTCGGAATGGCTATGGAAATGCCATGATAGGTAGGTATGGTGGCTGTTTTGAGGAAGGTTTATGGTGGGTGTATGATACCGGCGAAAAGTGCGCGGTATTAGAGAGGCTAGCAATGGTGGAAGGAAGAAGGGTGCGTATAATCCATGGAATCAACATTAGTCATAAAGAACTCATATACTTATTGCAAAAATCTACAAGTTTTCAAAGCAAAGTATTACACGCATGCTCCTAGGGGGATAGATTGGTAGGAAAAGACCATCGCTCGTCCCCGACCGCCACTCATAAGGAAGACAATCAATAAATAAATCATGCTCCGACTTCATCACATAACGGTTCACCATACGTGCATGCTACGGGAATCACAAACTTTAACACAAGTATTTCTAAAATTCACAACTACTCAACTAGCACGACTCTAATATCACCATCTTTATATCTCAAAACAATTATCAAGCATCAAACTTTTCTTAGTATTCAACACACTCATAAGAAAGTTTTTACTAATCTTGAATACCAAGCATATTAGGATTATTTAAGACAATTACCATGCTATTTAAGACTCTCAAAATAATCTAAGTGAAGCATGAGAGATCAATAGTTTCTATAAAACAAATCCACCACCGTGCTCTAAAAGATATAAGTGAAGCACTAGAGCAAAACTATATAACTCAAAAGATATAAGCGAAGCACATAGAGTATTCTAACAAATTCCAAATCATGTATGGCTCTCTCAAAAGGTGTGTACAGCAAGGATGATTGTGGTAAACTAAAAAGCAATGACTCAAATCATACAAGACGCTCCAAGCAAAACACATATCATGTGGTGAATAAAATATAGCTCCAAGTAAACTTACCGATGGAAGTAGACGAAAGAGGGGATGCCTTCCGGGGCATCCCCAAGCTTTGGCTTTTTGGTGTCCTTAGATTATCTTGGGGGTGCCATGGGCATCCCCAAGCTTAGGCTCTTGCCACTCCTTGTTCCATAATCCATCAAAATCTTTCACCCAAAACTTGAAAACTTCACAACACAAAACTTAACAGAAAATCTCGTGAGCTCCGTTAGCGAAAGAAAACAAAAGACCACTTCAAGGTACTGTAATGAACTCATTCTTTATTTATATTGGTGTTAAACCTACTGTATTCCAACTTCTCTATGGTTTATAAACTATTTTACTAGCCATAGATTCATCAAAATAAGCAAAAAACACACGAAAAACAGAATCTGTCAAAAACAGAACAGTCTGTAGTAATCTGTAACTAACGCAAACTTCTGGAACTCCAAAACATCAGCAAAAATAGGAAGACCTAGAATTTTTTTTTATTAATCAGAAGCAATTGGAATCACTATTTTATCACGTTCTGGTGATTTTTAACAATTATTTTCGTGAACAGAAAGATTCTGGAAATTACAGCAAGATCAAATAACTATCATCCAAGAAGATCCTATAGGTTTAACTTGGCTCAAACACTAATTAAAACATAAAAACACATCTAACCAGAGGCTAGAACAAATATTTATTCCTAAACAGAAGCAAAAAACTAAAAATAAAATTGGGTTGCCTCCCAACAAGCGCTATCGTTTAACGCCCCTAGCTAGGCATAAAAGCAAGGATAAATCTAGGTATTGCCATATTTGGTTTTAGGGAAAATGAGAGCAAACTTGTTATCTATGGAATTAATATTTCTATTTTGACAAAGTACATGGCCATTAATGGTAGAAGAAAGATTAAGTATGTTGCGGAAATTGGCATCTAGGCTAGCTTTTATCTCTTTGATAGATTCGTTTTGGTAAGAAAGCAAAAGAGACGTGATTTCAACTTTCTCCTTAATGGGGTGCCCAAATATAGTTTTCATCTTTTCATAGGTATCTATGGGGTCCCCTTCAAGAAAACCCTCTTCAAAAATAGAATCCAAGACTTGTTTGAACGAAGCGGGCAACCCAACATAAAAGCTTTTTAAGTAAACCTCAATTTGGTATTGAGGTACATAGCTAGCACGGATCCTTAATAGCCTATCCCAAGCATCTTTCAAAGATTCATCAAGTAAATAACGAAATATTCCAGAATCTTCTTCATCAAAATTGCTAAGGTTTTCATTCATAATTTCGGCAGGTTTTTCCATAGTATTTTTATTTATGAGTTTAGATAAGATAGCAGGATTGTCTAAAGCGCTAAAACTCGGGAGAGAAACCCCAGCTTTTTTTGGTTCTGACATGGCGAGGGAAAAGCGAACGAAAAGAGGCAACCGGAAAAAAGAGAGCGAATAAAACGGCAAGGGTGAAGTGGGGGAGAGGAAAACGAGAGGCAAATGGCAAATAATGTAATGCGGGAGATAAGAGATTGTGATGGGTACTTGGTATGTTGACTTTTGCGTAGACCTCCCCGGCAACGGCGCCAGAAATCCTTCTTGCTACCTCTTGAGCACTGCGTTGGATTTCCCTTGAAGAGGAAAGGGTGATGCAGCAAAGTAGCGTAAGTATTTCCCTCAGTTTTTGAGAACCAAGGTATCAATCCAGTAGGAGGCTACGCGCGAGTCCCTCGCACCTACACAAAACAAATAACTCCTCGCAACCAACGCAATAAGGGGTTGTCAATCCCTTCACGGTCACTTACGAGAGTGAGATCTGATAGATATGATAGGATAATATTTTTGGTATTTTTATGATAAAGATGCAAAGTAAAATAAAAGCAAAGTAAAAAACAAAGGAAATAACTAAGTGTTGGAAGATTAATATGATGAAGATAGACCCGGGGGGCATAGGTTTCACTAGTGGCTTCTCTCAAGAGCATAAGTATTTTTCGGTGGGTGAACGAATTACTGTTGAGCAATTGATAGAATTGAGCATAGTTATGAGAATATCTAGGTATGATCATGTATATAGGCATCACGTCCGAGACAAGCAGACCGACTCCTACCTGCATCTACTACTATTACTCCACTCATCGACCGCTATCCAGCATGCATCTAGAGTATTAAGTTCATGAAAACAGAGTAACGCCTTAAGCAAGATGACATGATGTAGAGGGATAAATTCATGCAATATGATAAAAAAACCATCTTGTTATCCTCGATGGCAACAATACAATACGTGCCTTGCTGCCCCTACTGTCACTGGGAAAGAACACCGCAAGATTGAACCCAAAGCTAAGCACTTCTCCCATTGCAAGAAAGATCAATCTAGTAGGCCAAACCAAACTGATAATTCGAAGAGACTTGCAAAGATAACCAATCATACATAAAAGAATTCAGAGAAGATTCAAATATTGTTCATAGATAATCTTGATCATAAACCCACAATTCATCGGTCTCAACAAACACACCGCAAAAAGAAGATTACATCGAATAGATCTCCACGAGAGAGGGGGAGAACATTGTATTGAGATCCAAAAAGAGAGAAGAAGCCATCTAGCTACTAACTATGGACCCGAAGGTTTGAGGTAAACTACTCACACTTCATCGGAGAGGCTATGGTGTTGATGTAGAAGCCCTCCGTGATGGATGCCCCCTCCGGCGGAGCTCCGGAACAGGCCCCAAGATGGGATCTCGTGGGTACAGAAGGTTGCGGTGGTGGAATTAGGTTTTTGGCTCCGTATCTGATCGTTTGGGGGTACGTAGGTATATATAGGAGGAAGGAGTACATTGGTGGAGCAATAGGGGGCCCACGAGGGTGGAGGGCGCGCCCCCCTACCTCGTGGCCTCCTCTTTTGTTTCTTGACGTAGGGTCCAAGTCTCCTGGATCATATTCTTCCTAAAAATCACGTTCCCGAAGGTTTCATTCCGTTTGGACTCCGTTTGATATTCCTTCTCTGCAAAACTCTGAAATAGGCAAAAAACAGCAATTCTGGACTGGGCCTCTGGTTAATAGGTTAGTCCCAAAAATAATATAAAAGTGGATAATAAACCCCAATATTGTCCAAAACAGTAGATAATATAGCATGGAGCAATCAAAAATTATAGATACGTTGGAGACGTATCACATAACCCCAAAACGATAGTGGTAGATCGGTAAGAAACATCATAGATCGCACCATATCTAGTAAAGTACTATTATGACGTACGGACACACCATTATGCTGTGGTGTTCCAGGTGGCATGAATTTGTGAAACTATTCCACATTGTTTTAATTGAAGACCAAACTCGTAACTCAAATATTTGTCTCCGCGATCAGATCGTAGAAACTTTATTTTCTTGTCACAATGATTTTCCACTTTACTCTGAAATTCTTTGAACTTTTGAAATGTTTCAGACTTATGTTTCATCAAGTAGATATACCCATATCTGCTCAAATCATCTGTGAAGGTTAGAAAATAACGATACCCGCAGCAAGCCTCAACACTCATCGGATCGTATACATCAGTATGTATTATTTCCAACAAGTTTGTTGCTTGCTCCATTGAGTCTTAGTCATCTTGCCCATGAGGCATGGTTCGCAAGCATCAAGTGATTCATAATCAAGTGATTCCAAAAGCCCATCAACATGGAGTTTCTTCATGTGCTTTATACCAATATGGCCTAAACGGCAGTGCCACAAATAAGTTGCACTATCATTATTAACTTTGCATCTTTTGGCTTCAATATTATGAATATGTGTATCACTACGATCGAGATCCAACAAACTATTTTCATTGGGTGTATGACCATCGAAGGTTTTATTCATGTAAACAGAATAACAATTATTCTCAAATTTTAAATGAATAAACGTATTGCAATAAACATGATCAAATCATATTCATGCTTAACGCAAACTCCAAATAACATTTATTTAGGTTCAACACTAATCCCAAAAGTATAGGTAGTGTGCGATGATGATCATATCAATCTTGGAACCACTTCCAACACACATCGTCACTTCACCCTTAACTAGTCTCTGTTCATTCTGCAACTCCCGTTTCAAGTTACTTCTCTTAGCAACTGAACCAGTATCAAATACCGAGGGGTTGCTATAAACACTAGTAAAGTACACATTAATAACATGTATATCAAATATAGCTTGTTCACTTTGCCATTCTTCTTATCTGCCAAATACTTGGGGTAGTTCCGCTTCCAGTGACCAGTCCCTTTGCAGTAGAAGCACTTAGTCTCAGGCTTAGGTCCAGACTTGGGCTTCTTCACTTGAGCAGCAACTTGCTTGTCGTTCTTCTTGAAGTTCCCCTTCTTCCCTTTGCCCTTTCTCTTGAAACTAGTGGTCTTGTCAACCATCAACACTTGATGCTTTTCTTGATTTCTACCTTCGCCGATTTTAGCATAGCGAAGAGCTTGGGAATCGTTTTCGTCATCCCTTGCATATTATAGTTCATCACGAAGTTCTAGTAACTTGGTGATAGTGACTAGAGAACTCTGTCAATCACTATCTTATTTGAAAGATTAACTCCCACTTGATTCAAGCAATTGTAGTACCCAGACATTCTGAGCACATGCTCACTGGCTGAGCTATTCTCCTCCATCTTGTAGGCAAAGTACTGTCAGAGGTCTCATACCTCTCGACACGGGTATGAGTCTGAAATACCAATTTCAACTCTTGGAACATCTCATATGCTCCGTGGCGTTCAAAACATTTTTGAAGTTCCGGTTCTAAGCCGTAAAGCATGGTGCACTAAACTATCAAGTAGTCATCATAACGAGCTTGCCAAACATTCATAACGTCTGCATCTGCTCCTGCAATAGGTTTGTCACCTAGCAGTGCATCAAGGACGTAATTCTTCTGTGCAGCAATGAGGATAATCCTCAGATCACGGACCAAGTCCATAATTTTGCTACTAACATCTTTCAACTTAGTTTTCTCTAGGAACATATCAAAATTAAAATAGGGGAGCTAAACGCGAGCTATTGATCTACAACATAGATATGCTAATATTACCATGACTAAGTGCATGATAAATTAAAGTTCAATTAATCAAATTACTTAAGAACTCCCACTTAGATAGACATCCCTCTAATCATCTAAGTGATCACGTGATCCATATCAACTAAACCATGTCCGATCATCACGTGAGATGGAGTAGTTTTCAATGGTGAACATCACTATGTTGATCATATCTTCTATATGATTCACGCTCGACCTTTCGGTGTCAGTGTTCCGAAGCCATATCTGCATATGCTAGGCTCGTCAAGTTTAACCCGAGTATTCTGCGTGTGCAAAAACTGGCTTGCACCCGTTGTAGATGAACGTAGAGCTTATCACACCCGATCATCACGTGGTGTCTCGGCACGACGAACTTTGGCAACGGTGCATACTCAGGGAGAACAGTTTTATCTTGAAATTTTAGTGAGAGATCATCTTATAATGCTACCATCAAACAAAGCAAGATAAGATGCATAAAAGATAAACATCACATGCAATCAATATAAGTGATATGATATGGCCATCATCATCTTGTGCTTGTGATCTCCATCTCCGAAGCACCGTCATGATCACCATCGTCACCGGTGCGACACCTTGATCTCCATCGTAGCATCGTTGTCGTCTCGCCAACTATTGCTTCTACGACTATCGCTACCGCTTAGTGATAAAGTAAAGCAATTATAGGGCGTTTGCATTGCATACAATAAAGCAACAACCATATGGCTCCTGCCAGTTGCCGATAACTTGGTTACAAAACATGATCATCTCATACAATAAAATATAGCATCATGCCTTGACCATATCACATCACAACATACCCTGCAAAAACAAGTTAGACGTCCTCTACTTTGTTGTTGCAGGTTTTACGTGGTTGCTACGGGCTGAGCAAGAACCGTTCTTACCAACGCATCAAAACCACAATGATAGTTCGTCAAGTCAGTGCTGTTTTAACCTTCTCAAGGACCGGGCGTAGCCACACTCGGTTCAACTAAAGTTGGAGAAACTGACACCCGCCAGCCACCTATGTGCAAAGCACGTTGGTAGAACCAGTCTCGCGTAAGCGTACGCGTAATGTCGGTCCGGGCCGCTTCATCCAACAATACCGCCGAACCAAAGTATGACATGCTGGTAAGTAGTATGACTTGTATCACCCACAACTCACTTGTGTTCTACTCGTGCATATAACATCTACGCATAAAACCAGGCTCTGATACCACTGTTGGGGAACGTAGTAATTTCAAAAAAAATCATACGCACACACAGGATCATGGTGATGCATAGCAACGAGAGGAGAGAGTGTGTCCACGTACCCTCATAGACCGAAAGCGGAAGCGTTAGCACAACGAGGTTGATGTAGTCGTACGTCTTCAAGGTCCGACCGATCAAGTACCGAACGTACGTCACCTCCGAGTTCAGCACACGTTCAGCTCGATGACGTCCCTCGAACTCCGATCCAGCCGAGCTTTAAGGGAGAGTTCCGTCAGCACGACGGCGTGGTGACGGTGATGATGATGCTACCGACACAGGGCTTCGCCTAAGCACCGCTACGATATTATCAAGGTGGAATATGGTGGAGGAGGGCACCGCACACGGCTAAGAGATCAAGAGATCAATTGTTGTGTCTCCAAGGGGTGCCCCCCTCCCCATATATAAAGGAGTGGAGGAGGGGGAGGGGGCTGGCCACCCTAGGCGTGCCCCATGAGGAGTCCTACTCCCACCGGGAGTAGGACTCCCCCCTTCCAAGTGGGAGTAGGAGGGGAGAGGGAAGGAGAGAGAGGGGGGAAGGAAAGGGGGGCGCCCCCCTCCTTGTCCAATTCGGACTGGGGGGAGGGGGCGCGCGGCTGCCCTTGGCCGCCCGTCCTCTTCTCCACTAGGGACCAACAGGCCCATTAGTCTCCCCCGTGGGTTCCGGTAACCCCCCGGTACTCCGGTATGTGTCCGAAACTACCCGAAACCATTCCGATGTCCGAACATAGTCATCCAATATATCGATCTTTATGTCTCGACCATTTCGAGACCCCTCGTCATGTCTGTGATCATATCCGGGACTCCGAACTACCTTCGGTACATCAAATCACAAAACTCATAATACCGATTGTCATCTAACTTTAAGCGTGCGGACCCTACGGGTTCGAGAACTATGTAGACATGACCGAGACTCATCTCCGGTCAATAACCAATAGCGGAACCTAGATGCTCATATTGGCTCCTACATATTCTACGGAGATCTTTATCGGTCAAACCGCATAACAACATGCGTTGTTCCCTTTGTCATCGGTATGTTACTTGCCCGAGATTCGATCGTCGGTATCTCAATACCTAGTTCAATCTCGTTACCAGCAAGTCTCTTTACTCGTTCCGTAATACATCATCCCGCAACTAACTCATTAGTTACAATGCTTGCAAGGCTTATAGTGATGTGCATTACCGAGTGGGCCCAGAGATACCTCTCCGACAATCGGAGTGACAAATCCTAATCTCGAAATACGCCAACCCAACAAGTACCTTTGGAGACACCTGTAGAGCACCTTTATAATCACCCAGTTACGTTGTGACGTTTGGTAGCACACAAAGTGTTCCTCCGGTAAACGGGAGTTGCATAATCTCATAGTCATAGGAACATGTATAAGTCATGAAGAAAGCAATAGCAACATACTAAACGATCAAGTGCTAAGCTAACGGAATGGGTCAAGTCAATCACATCATTCTCCTAATGATGTGATCCCATTAATTAAATGACAACTCATGTCTATGGCTAGGAAACATAACCATCTTTGATCAACGAGCTAGTCAAGTAGAGGCATACTAGTGACACTCTGTTTGTCTATGTACTCACACATGTATCATGTTTCCGGTTAATACAATTCTAGCATGAATAATAAACATTTATCATGATATAAGGAAATAAATAATAACTTTATTATTGCCTCTAGGGCATATTTCCTTCATGCATCTCATGCGGCTATTTAAATATATATGCTTAAATTGATATTGATCTATATATGCATGTTAAATTAAGACAACGGTCATATCGCTCTGTATAATAGTTTTAGAATTACCGGGCAAAGTCAGCTGGGAGGGGGTGGCAAGAGAACGTTATTTGTTGGCGGTTTTAGTTGTTAGGCGAGATGAAATGATGACAGTTTTTAAATGAAAATTGCCTCCTCACCAAGAAACTGCGATGCCGCATGAAGAAAATGACACACCTCGCCACTTCCTCACAACTATAACTGCCACAAAATCGTTCACATATGCCACCCTCCCCGTCGAACGTTCGCCAGCTAAAGTCGTCCTAGAATTATAGTTTTGGAATACCTAATGTACAAAATATATTTGTAAAAATTGCATAAATACACCGCCGTACCTATGTTGACACAACATGACTGTAGGGGGCTCTCCTCGCCTAGCCCGCGCCGCCGGCCCCGGCGTCTAGCCAACCGACGGCGACCACTCCGGCCCAATCGTCCACAGATCTCACCCAGCCCGGGCCTAGGGCCATGGCCTGCTCCCCCACCCCCGGTCGACCTCGTGAGCGACGCTGGCTCGAGGTCAGCCTCTCGCCACCGAGCTTGTCCAGCCTGCGCGCCGCCTTGCCGCCGCCGTCCTATCGCCAGGTGCTCTGCTCCGTGCCTCCCCGCCCCGCTAGCCCTGCGGCCCTGGCCTCATCGACCGCTCGGCTTATCCCGTGCTCGGAGATCCACCGGGTCCCCTGTGCGCCATCTCCGCCGTCGCAGGCCCCCTGGGAGATGGTCCGCGGCCGCAAGCGCCCCCGTTCTTGCCGTGCTCGCCGGCCTGACGACGCGCGCCGCCCGTGTCCCGCTCAGCCTGCCCCCGCGGAGGAGTGCCCGCGCTGCTTCAGCACGGAGCACACGCGCATCGAGTGCCGCTGCGTTATCCGGTGCTCTCGCTGCCGGTTCTACGGACACCTCCGCCGGAACTGCACCAACCCCCCTACCGCCCCTCCCTGCCGGCGAAGCGTGCGCCCAGGCCTCCCCCACCCCAACGCTCCCTCCGAGCCCTGTGCGCACTCTGGGTCCAGCGTGGCGGGATCCTTCCGGCCCGCGTCCTCTGGGTCGGGCAGTGTCTCCCCCGCGTCTCTCGCCTCCATGCCTCGTTCTGCTTCTCCGGCGAGGTCCCGCACCCCTTCCGCCACCCCGGTGTGGTCCGCGGCCGCCTCCCCGGTGGCCTCGGGATCGTCCGCGCCGCTGTCTGGCCACCCCTCTCGCCGCCCTGTGACCTCGCTCTGCTTCTGCCACGCTCTGCTGAGGTTTTTGCGGCGGAGCTGGAGCTACAGCAGCTCTCGCTGGTTGCCACCCTGGCTGGCAACCGTTCTAGGATCTCCTGCACCAAGGTCATCGCCGCGCTTCGGGAGCGCTTCCACCTCTCGCCGGACATCCTCTCCGTCCGTCGCCACCAGCCCGAGCCGTTCCTCCTCAGGTTCTCTGACCCAGCCGCTCATGCCCGCGTTGCTGCCGGAAACGCGCGCTTCCCACCATTCTGGCTCATCCTCCACCCCTGGAGCAGTCTGGCTGGTGCGGAGCCCATGGATCTTCCCTTTCGCGTGGACATCAAAATGATTGGCATCCCGGACCATGCCTGGCATCTCTCCTCTGCGGAAATGCTGCTTTCTCCATTATGTGAGATTGAGCACCTGGCTCCGGAGATCCGCGATTGCTCCGACCGCTCTGCGTTCAGGCTATCGGCATGGACCAACAACCCCGATGCGATCCCGCGACACTCTGAGCTCTTCCTCCCGGAGCCAGATGCGGTGCTGCCTGATGCCAACCCCGTGGTGGCCGAGTGTTTCGCGCTGCGTGCCCTCCGCCGCCCGGTGCGTATCTTCGCCACTGAGACCGCGGACTTCCGGCGGCTGCCCCCCTCCTCGGGCTGACCATGGCGGTGCTGCTCCTGGAGGTGACGAGTCTTTGCCTTTGCCAGAGCCTTGGCCAAGGCGGCATCAGTTCCTGAGTCGGGCGGGAACTGCGGCGCTGCTGGTGCCCGCCCCGCGCCGGGCGGCGCCACCGATGTGCTGTGGCGACGAGGTGCCCCACCCCCCCGCACGCGTCTAGTCTGGCGTGCTTTGGCCCCACCCCTCTGATGCCCCTGTCCGTCCGTCCGGTCGCATGGCCCACCGAATCGCTTTTCCTGCCACGGATAAAGCGCCTGCGACCATTTTGGACTCTTCTGCCTGCGTGACCCTGCCGCAGCATATCCTGCTGTTGGTCCTTTGACCAACCGTTGCTTCGACCGACACGCCCCGCAAGGATCCCAACCTTGATTCCCCTCTATCCTTCCGCTCCTCCGCACCAGGCAGTCCGGAGGAGCGCGCCACTCCGCTCCTGGACAGTTGTCCCCCTCCATTTCGCGCGGAGCGCGCTCCAGATTCTTCCACTGAGGGGGCCACTCTGCCCCCCGGCAAGCTCTTGACCCAAGCCTGACACGCCAGTCGCCCTGGCCCATTGCGCCCCCGACGACGGGTCCGACCTGGGCGCTGATCCATGCGCGTCTGACGTCCCGACAGCAGAGCCCACTTTGCCCCTTTTGGCGTTGGACTCTCCATGTGGTCTTGATTCGCTGCATGCCCCCCTCTCCACCAACGCTACGGGCGAATCCACCCCTGCGCCACTGCATGCAGATAACCGTGGGACTTGGGCCACTACGGGCGCGGATCCCTGCGATACCCCCACCTGCTCGCCTGATCCTGCGGGGCCGCTGCATGGGCTCGTCCCACCGATGCATGCCAACCCTTCGACCCCCGCTGATCTGGCGGCTTCCTGCTCCCTTTGCTGCAGGCCTCTAACCCACTGTTGCCTTCTCCCTCCCCTCAGTCTAGGCGCTGGCGCAACGACTTACCGCCTAACTTCACACCACACCGCAGTAACAGGATCGCCTTGACCGACCGTGGCCTCAACTCTGAGCACAGGGCCAAGCGCGTGCTCCTCAAGTGGCTTGGGCTGCTTTCGGACGATCAACCACTTTCAGACAGCGTTCTGCAGCAATATGCTCGCCCATTCGATCCGCCGCTCGCCGCAGAGACCATTCAGGCCCTGACTGACTTCTACGGATGGAAGATACCGACTGCTGCGGCGGACTAGGTGTCTCCGGATCGCGCCTCATTATGGCCTGAGTCCATGTCCCCCGCCCCACCTGCTAGGAACCCCCCCACTGTTGTTATGAATCAAAATCTTAAGATTGTGTTCTGGAATGTGCGCAGCCTTAATTGCCCGGCCAGACGCATCGCCGTTCTTTCCATGATCGCCTCGGTCTCCCCGAGTGTTGTTTGTCTCCAGGAGTCCAAGCTTGCTGTTGTTTCCCCTGCTGTGGTTGCCGAGACGTGTGGGACAGCTTTTCAGGACTTCTTCGTCCTCCCCGCTGATGGGACACACGGTGGCATCATTCTGGCTTGGAGACATTGGCCTCTACCACGTCACCGCCCTCGCCACGGTGCCCGGGCGCGAGGGGCATTGGTCGCTGACTGATACGTCTCCAACGTATCTACTTTTCCTAACGCTTTTCCTCTTGTTGGACTCTAATTTGCATGATTTGAATGAAACTAACCCCGGACTGACGCTGTTTTCAACAGAACTACCATGGTGTTATTTTTGTGCAGAAATAAAAGTTCTCGGAATGAAACGAAACTTTGCGAGGATTTTTTATATCAATAAAGAGAATTTCTAGAGCCAAGAGCCATCGGAGGGGGGCACCTGGGTGGGCAAAACCCACCAGGGCGCGCCTGCCCTCCCAAGCGTGCCCAGGTGGGTTGTCCTCACCTGGTGGCCCGGCAGACCCTGAAACCGACGCTATAAAATCCTATTTTTCCAGAAAAAAATCAGGGAGAAAGAATTATCACGATCCACGAGACGGAACCGCCATCACCTCCTGTTCTTCATCGGGAGGCCAGATCTGGAGTCCGTTTGGGGCTCCAGAGAGGGGGATCTTTGTTCTTGGTCATCACCAACCCTTCTCCATAGCCAATTCCATGATGCTCCCCACCGGGAGTGAGTAATTCCTTCGTAGTCTTGCTTGTCGGTGAGGAGTTGGATGAGATTCATCATGTGATCGAGTTAGTTTTGTTAGGGCTTGATCCCTAGTATCCATTATGTTCTGATATTGATGTTGCTATGACTTTGCCATGCTTAATGCTTGTAACTTTGGGCCCGGGTGCCATGAATTCAGATCTGAACCGTTTATGTTATCACCATTATATCCATGTTCTAGATCCGATCTTGCAAGTTATAGTCACCTACTACGTGTTACGATTTGGCAACCCCGGAGTGACAATAGTCGGGACCACTCCCGGTGATGACCGTAGTTTGAGGAGTTCATGTATTCACCGTGTGTTAATGCTTTGTTCTGGTTCTCTATTAAAAGGAGGCCTTAATATCCCTTAGTTTCCAATATGGACCCCGCTGCCACGGGAGGGTAGGACAAAAGATGTCATGCAAGTTCTTTCCATAAGCACGTATGACTATTTACGGAATACATGCCTAGATTATATTTATGAACTGGAGCTAGTGCCATATCGCCCTAGGTTATAAATGTCTCGTGATGAATATCATCCACAAATTACCGATCCAATGCCTACGAATTTATCTTATATTGTTTCTGCTAAGTTACTCCTGCTATCGTTACTGTTGCACTTGCTACAAAATTACTGCTCTCACTGTTACCGTTACCATTGCTGCTGACACTACTATCATATTACTTTGCTACTGATCACGTTGCTGAGATAATTAATCTCTAGGTGTGGTTGAATTGACAACTCAGCTGCTAATACCTTCAAATATTCTTTGGTTCCCCTTGTGTCGAATCTATAAATTTGGGTTGAATACTCTACCCTCGAAAACTGTTGCGATCCCCTATACTTGTGGGTTACAAGACCTTTTTCTGGCGCCGTTCCCGGGGAGGGTTAATACTTTTCTCGTAGTTGCGGATGATTGCAGGAGGGTTAATCATAAGTAGGAGGTTTGTTCAAGTAAGAACATCACCTAAGCACCGGTCCACCCACATATCAAATTATCAAAGTAGCGAATACAAATCAAACCAACATGATGAAAGTGACTAGATGAAATTCCCGTGTACCCTCAAGAACGCTTTGCTTATCATAAGAGACCATTTTCGCCTGTCCTTTGCCTCAAAAGGATTGGGCTACCTTGCTGCAATTTTGTTACTACTATCGTTACTTGCTCGTTCCAAATTATCTTGCTATCAAACTACTCCGCTACTTACAATTTAGCACTTGCAGACATTACCTTGCTGAAAACCACTTGTCATTTCCTTCTGCTCCTCGTTGGGTTCGACACTCTTACTTACCAAAAAGAGCTACAATTGATCCCCTATACTTGTGGGTCATCAAGGATATTTTCTGGCGCCGTTGCCGGGGAGTGAAGCGCCTTTGGTAAGGAAACATTTATATAGTGTGCTGAAATTTATTCTTGCTACTATGGAAAACAATCCTTTGAGGGGTTTGTTCGGGGTATCTTTGTTGGGGAATGTAGTACTTCAAAAAAATTCCTACAATCACGCAAGATCTATCTAGGAGAAGCATAGCAACGAGCAGGGAGAGTGTGTCCACGCACCCTCGTAGACCGAAAGCGGAAGCGTTAAGTAACGCGGTTGATGTAGTCGAACGTCTTCGCGATCCAACCGATCAAGTACCGAACGCACGACACCTCCATGATCTGCACACGTACAGCTTGGTGACGTCCCTCGAACTCTTGATCCAGCTGAGGCCGAGGGAGAGTTTCGTCAGCACGACGGCGTGGTGACGGTGATGATGAAATTACCGGCGCAGGACTTCGCCTAAGCACTACGACGATATGACCGAGGTGTGTTTCTGTGGAGGGGGGCACCGCACACGGCTAAGAGATCAACTTGTGTGTCTATGGGGTGCCCCCTCCTCCGTATATAAAGGAGTGGAGGAGGGGGTCGGCCGGTGTCAAGGGGTGCGCCCCAAGGGGGGAATCCTACTCCTACTAGGAGTAGGTTCCCCACTTTCCTAGTCCAACTAGGAGGGGAAGGAAAGAGGAAGAGGGAGAGAAGGAAAGCCCCCCCCCCCCGAATTCGGATTGGGCTTGGGGGGGCGCACGCCTCCACTTGGCCGCCTCCTCCTGTCTTCCACTAGGGCCCATGAAGGCCATTAACCCCCCGGGGGGTTCCAGTAACCCCCCGGTAGTCCAGAAAATGCCGGAACCTATCTGAAACCTTTCCGGTGTCCAAACATAACCTTCCAATATATCAATCTTTATGTCTCGACCATTTCGAGACTCCTCGTCATGTCCGCGATCACATCCGGGACTCCGAACAACCTTTGGTACATCAAAACACATAACTCACAATACATCTCGTCATCGAACGTTAAGCGTGCGGACCCTACGGGTTCGAGAACTATGTAGAGATGACCGAGACCCATCTCCGGTCAATAACCAATAGCGGAACCTAGATGTTCATATTGGCTCTGACATATTCTACGAAGATCTTTATCGGTCAAACCGCATAACAACATACGTTGTTCCCTTTGTCATTGGAATGTTACTTGCCCGAGATTCGATCGTCGGTATCACTATACCTAGTTCAATCTCGTTACCGGCAAGTATCTTTACTCGTTTCGTAATGCATCATCCCGCAACTAACTCATTAGTCACATTGCTTGCGAGGCTTATAGTGATGTGCATTACCGAGAGGGCCCAGAGATACCTCTCCAACAATCAGAGTGACAAATCCTAATCTCGATCTGTGCCAACTCAACAAACACCATCAAAGACACCTGTAGAGCATCTTTATAATCACCCAATTACGTTGTGATGTTTGATAGCACACTAAGTGTTCCTCCGGTATTCGGGAGCTGCATAATCTCATAGTCACAGGAACATGTATAAGTCATGAAGAAAGCAATAGCAATAAACTAAACGATCATAGTGCTAAGCTAACGGATGGGTCATGTCAATCACATCATTCTCTAATGATGTGATCCCGTTCATCAAATGACAACTCATGTCTATGGCTAGGAAACTTAACCATCTTTGATTAACGAGCTAGTCAAGTAGAGGCATACTAGTGACACTCTATTTGTCTATGTATTCACACATGTACTAAGTTTCCGGTTAATACAATTCTAGCATGAATAATAAACATTTATCATGATATAAGGAAATATAAATAATAACTTTATTATTGCCTCTAAGGCATATTTCCTTCAGTCTCCCACTTGCACTAGAGTCAATAATCTAGATTACACAGTAATGATTCTAACACCCATGGAGTCTTGGTGCTTATCATGTTTTGCTCGTCAGAGAGGCTTAGTCAACGGGTCTGCAACATTCAGATCCGTATGTATTTTGCAAATCTCTATGTCTCCCTCCTTGACTTGATCGCGGATGGAATTGAAGCGTCTCTTGATGTGCTTGGTTCTCTTGTGAAATCTGGATTCCTTTGCCAAGGCAATTGCACCAGTATTGTCACAAAAGATTTTCATTGGACCCGATGTACTAGGTATGACACCTAGATCGGATATGAACTCCTTCATCCAGACTCCTTCATTTGCTTCTTCCGAAGCAGCTATGTACCCCGCTTCACACGTAGATCCTGCCACGACGCTTTGCTTAGAACTGCACCAACTGACAGCTCCACCGTTCAATATAAATACGTATCCAGTTTGTGACTTAGAGTAATCTGGATCAGTGTCAAAGCTTGCATTGACGTAACCATTTACTACGAGCTCTTTGTCACCTCCATAAACGAGAAACATATCCTTAGTCCTCCTCACGTATTTCAGGATGTTCTTGACCGCTATCCAGTGATCCACTCCTGGATTACTTTGGTACCTCCCTGCTAAACTAATAGCAAGGCACACATCAGCTCTGGTACACAGCATTGCATACATGATAGAACCTATGGCTGAAGCATAGGGAATTACTTTCATTTTCTCTCTATCTTCTGCAGTGGTCGGGCATTGAGTCTGACTCAGCTTCACACCTTGTAACACAGGCAAGAACCCTTTCCTTGCTTGATCCATTTTGAACTTCTTCAAAACTTTATCAAGGTATGTGCTTTGTGAAAGTCCAATTAAGCGTCTTGATCTATCTCTATAGATCTTGATGCCCAATATATAAGCAGCTTCACCGAGGTCTTTCATTGAAAAACTCTTGTTCGAGTATCCTTTTATGCTATCCAGAAATTCAGTATCATTTCCGATCAACAATATGTCATCCACATATAATATCAGAAATGCTACAGAGCTCCCACTCACTTTCTTCTAAATACAGGCTTCTCCAAAAGTCTGTATAAAACCATATGCTTTGATCACACTATCAAAGCGTATATTCCAACTCCGAGATGCTTGCACCAGTCCATAAATGGATCGCTGGAGCTTGCACACTTTCTTAGCACCTTTTGGATCGACAAAACCTTCTGGTTGCATCATATACAACTCTTCTTTAAGATATCCATTAAGGAATGGAGTTTTGACATCCATTTGCCAAATTTCATAATCATAAAATGCGGCAATTGCTAACATGATTCGGACGGACTTAAGCATCGCTACGGGTGAGAAGGTCTCATCGTAGTCAACTCCTTGAACTTGTCGAAAACCTTTTGCAACAAGTCGAGCTTTGTAGACAGTAACATTACCGTCAGCGTCAGTCTTCTTCTTGAAGATCCATTTATTCTCTATGGCTTGCCGATCATCGGGCAAGTCAACCAAAGTCCACACTTTGTTCTCATACATGGACCCCATCTCAGATTTCATGGCTTCAAGCCATTTCGTGGAATCTGGGCTCATCATCGCTTCCTCATAGTTTGTAGGTTCGTCATGGTCAAGTAACATGACTTCCATAACAGGATTACCGTACCACTCTGGTGCGAATCTTACTCTGGTTGACCTACGAGGTTCGGTAGTAACTTGATCAGAAGTTTCATGATCATCACCATTAGCTTCCCCACTAATTGGTGTAGGAATCACTGGAACTGATTTCTGTGATGAACTACTTTCCAATAAGGGAGCAGGTACAATTACCTCATCAAGTTCTAATTTCCTCCCACTCACTTCTTTCGAGAGAAACTCCTTCTCTAGAAAGGATCCATTCTTAGCAATGAATATCTTGCCTTCGGATCTGTGATAGAAGGTGTACCCAACAGTCTCCTTTGGGTATCCTATGAAGACACATTTCTCCGATTTGGGTTCGAGCTTATCAGGTTGAAGCTTTTTCACATAAGCATCGCAGCCCCAAACTTTAAGAAATGACAACTTGGGTTTCTTGCCAAACCAAAGTTCATATGGTGTCGTCTCAACGGATTTAGATGGTGCCCTATTTAGCGTGAATGCAGCCGTCTCTAAAGAATAACCCCAAAACGATAGCAGTAAATCAGTAAGAGACATCATAGATCGCACCATATCTAATAAAGTGCGGTTACGACATTCTGACACACCATTTCGCTGTGGTGTTCCAGGTGGCGTGAGTTGCAAAACTATTCCGCATCGTTTCAAATGAAGACCAAACTCGTAACTCAAATATTCTCCTCCACGACCATATCGTAGAAACTTTATTTTCTTGTTACGATGATTTTCCATTTCACTCTGAAATTCTTTGAACTTTTAAAATGTTTCAGACTTATGTTTCATCAAGTAGATATACCCATATCTGCTCAAATCATCTGTGGAGGTCAGAAAATAATGATACCCGCCGCGAGCATCGACACTCATCGGACCGCATATATCAGTATGTTTTATTTCCAACAAGTCTGTTGCTCGCTCCATTGTTCCGGAGAATGGAGTCTTAGTCATCTTTCCCATGAGGCATGGTTCGCAAGCATCAAGTGATTCCAAAAGCCCATCAGCATGGAGTTTCTTCATGCGCTTTACACCAATATGTCCTAAACAGCAGTGCCACAAATAAGTTGGACTATCATTATTAAACTTATATCTTTTGGCTTCAATACTATGAATATGTGTATCACTACTATAGAGATTCAGTAAAAATAGACCACTCATCAAGGGTGCATGACCATAAAAGATATTACTCATATAAATAGAACAATCATTATTCTCTTATTTAAATGAATAACCGTCTCGCATCAAACAAGATCCGGATATAATGTTCATGCTTAATGCTGGCACCAAATAACAATTATTCAGGTCTAAAACTAATCCTGAAGGTAGATGTAGAGGTAGCATGCCGATGGCGATCACATCGACTTTGGAACCATTTCCCACGCGCATCGTCACCTCGTCCTTAGCCAATCTTCGCTTAATCCATAGCCCCTGTTTCGAGTTGCAAATATGAGCAACAGAACCAGTATCATATACCCAGGCGCTCCTACAAGCATTAGTAAGGTACACATCAATAACATGTATATCAAATATACCTTTCACTTTGCCATCCTTCTTATCCGCCAAATATTTGGGGCAGTTCCGCTTCCAGTCACCAATCCTTTTGTAGTATAAGCACTCAGTCTCGGGCTTAGGTCCAGACTTGGGTTTCTTCACTTGAGCAGCAACTTGCTTGTTGTTCTTTTTGAAGTTCCCCTTCTTCCCTTTGCCCTTTTTCTTGAAACTGGTGGTCTTGTTGACCATCAACATTTGACGCTTCTTCTTGATTTCTACCTCCGCAGCCTTTAGCATTGCGAAGATATCGGGAATTGTCTTATCCATCCCTTGCATATTATAGTTCATCACGAAGCTTTTGTAGCTTGGTGGCAGTGATTGAAGAACTCTGTCAATGACACTATCAACCGGAAGATTAACTCCCAGCTGAGTCAAGTGATTGTGGTACCCAGACATTCTGAGTATATGCTCACTGATAGAACTATTCTCCTCCATTTTGCAGCTGTAGAACTTATTGGAGACTTCATATCTCTCAATCTGGGCATTTGCTTGAAATATTAACTTCAATTCCTGGAACATCTCATATGCTCCATGACGTTCAAAACGTCGTTGAAGTCCCAGTTCTAAGCCGTAAAGCATGGCACACTGAACTATCAAGTAGTCATCAGCTTTGCTCTGCCAGACGTTCATAACATCTGGAGTTGCTCCTGTAGCGGGTTTGGCACCTAGCGGTGCTTCCAGGACGTAATTCTTCTGTGCAGCAATGAGGATAATCCTCAAGTTATGGACCCAGTCTGTATAGTTGTTACCATCATCTTTCAACTTAGCTTTCTCTAGGAACGCATTAAAATTCAAAGGAACAGTAGCACGGGCCATTGATCTACAACAACATAGACATGCAAAATACTATCAGGTACTAAGTTCATGATAAATTAAAGTTCAATTAATCATATTACTTAAGAACTCCCACTTAGATAGACATCCCTCGAATCATCTAAGTGACCACGTGATCCAAATCAACTAAACCATGTCCGATCATCATGTGAGATGGAGTAGCTTTCAATGGTGAACATCACTATGTTGATCATATCTACTATATGATTCACGCTCGACCTATCGGTCTCAGTGTTCCGAGGCCATATCTGCATATGCTAGGCTCGTCAAGTTTAACTCGAGTATTCTACGTGTGCAAAACTGGCTTGCACCCATTGTATGTGAATGTAGAGCTTATCACACCCGATCATCACGTGGTGTCTCGGCACGACGAACTGTCGCAACGGTGCATACTCAGGGAGAACACTTATACCTTGAAATTTAGTGAGAGATCATCTTATAATGCTACCGCCGAACTAAGCAAAATATGATGCATAAAGGATAAACATCACATGCAATCAATATAAGTGATATGATATGGCCATCATCATCTTGTGCCTTTGATCTCCATCTCGAAAGCACCGTCATGATTACCATCGTCACCGGCTTGACACCTTGATCTCCATCGAAGCATCGTTATCGTATCACCAACTATTGCTACTACTACTATTGCTACCGCTTAGTGATAAAGTAAATCAATTGCATGGCGATTGCATTTCATACAATAAAGCGACAACCATATGGCTCCTGACAGTTGCCGATAACTGTTACAAAACATGACCATCTCATACAACAATTTATATATCATCATGTCTTGACCATATCACATCACAGCAAGCCCTGCAAAAACAAGTTAGACGTCTTCTACTTTGTAGTTGCAAGTTTTACGTGGCTGCTATGGGCTTAGCAAGAACCGTTCTTACCTACACATCAAAACCACAACGATTTTTCGTCAAGTGTGCTGTTTTAACCTTCAACAAGGACCGGGCGTAGTCACACTCGATTCAACTAAAGGTGGAGAAACAGACACCCACTAGCCACCTGTGTGCGAAGCACGGCGGTAGAACCAGTCTCATGAACACAGTCATGTAATGTCGGTCTGGGCCGCTTCATCCAACAATACCGCCGAATCAAAGTATGACATGCTGGTAAGCAGTATGACTATTATCGCCCACAACTCTTTGTGTTCTACTCGTGCATATGACATCTACGCATAGAACTAGCTTGGATGCCACTGTTGGGGAACGTAGTATTTCAAAAAAAAATCCTACGATCATGCAAGATCTATCTAGGAGAAGCATAGCAACGAGCGGGGAGAGTGTGTCCACGTACCCTCGTAGACCGAAAGCGGAAGCGTTAAGTAACGCGGTTGATGTAGTCGAACGTCTTCGCGATCCAACCGATCAAGTACCGAACGCACGGCACCTCCACGATCTGCACACGTACAGCTCGGTGACGTCCCTCGAACTCTTGATCCAGCTGAGGCCGAGGGAGAGTTTCGTCAGCACGACGGCGTGGTGATGGTGATGATGAAGTTACCGGCGCAGGGCTTCGCCTAAGCACTACGACGATATGACCGAGGTGTGTTTCTGTGGAGGGGGGCACCGCACACGGCTAAGAGATCAACTTGTGTGTCTATGGGTGCTACCTCTTGAGCATGCGTTGGTTTTCCCTTGAAGAGGAAAGGGTGATGCAGCAAAGTAGCGTAAGTATTTCCCTCAGTTTTTGAGAACCAAGGTATCAATCCAGTAGGAGGCCACACGCAAGTCCCTCGTACCTACACAAACAAATAAGAACCTTGCAACCAACGCGATAAAGGGGTTGTCAATCCCTTCACGGCCACTTGCAAAAGTGAAATCTGATAGAGATGATAAGATAATATTTTTGGTATTTTTATGATAAAGATTGAAAGTAAAGATTGCAAAATAAACGGCGACAGAAATAGCTTGTTGACGGGAGATTAATATGATGGAAAATAGACCCCGGGGCCATAGGTTTCACTAGTGGCTTCTCTCAAGATAGCATAAGTATTACGGTGGGTGAACAAATTACTATCGAGCAATTGATAGAAAAGTGCATAATTATGAGAGTATCTAGGCATGATCATGTATATAGGCATCACGTCCGCAACAAGTAGACCGACTCCTGCCTGCATCTACTACTATTACTCCACACATCGACCGCTATCCAACATGCATCTAGAGTATTAAGTTCATAAGAACAGAGTAACACATTAGGCAAGATGACATGATGTAGAGGGACAAACTCAAGCAATATGATATAAATCCCATCTTTTTATCCTCGATGGCAACAATACAATACGTGTCGTTTCCCCTTCTGTCACTGGGATCGAGCAACGTAAGATTGAACCCAAAGCTAAGCACTTCTCCCATTGCAAGAAAGATCAATCTAGTAGGCCAAACCAAACTGATAATTCGAATAGACTTGCAAAGATAACCAATCATACATAAAAGAATTCGGAGAAGATTCAAATATTGTTCATAGATAATCTTGATCATAAACCCACAATTCATCGGATCTCGACAAACACACCGCAAAAGAGTTACATCGAATAGATCTCCAAGAAGAACGAGGAGAACTTTGTATTGAGATCCAAAGAGAGAGAAGAAGCCATCTAACTAATAACTATGGACCCAAAGGTTTGTGGTAAACTACTCACACATCATCGGAGAGGCTATGGTGTTGATGTAGAAGCCCTCCGTGATCGATGCCCCCTCCGGCAGAGCGCCGGAAAAGGCCCCAAGATGGGATCTCACGGGTACAGAAGGTTGCGGCGGTGGAAATAGGGTTTCGTGGTGCTCCTTGATGGTTTCGGGGTACGTAGGTATATATAGGAGGAAGAAGTAGGTCAGTGGAGCCACAAGGGGCCCACGAGGGTGGAGGGCGTGCCCAGGGGGGTAGGCGCGCCCTCCTTCCTCGTGGCCTCCTCATTAATTTATTGACATCCACTGCAAGTCCTCTGGATCACGTTTGTTCCAAAAATCACGCTCCCGAAGGTTTCATTCCATTTGGACTCCGTTTGATATTCCTTTTCTGCGAAACACTGAAATAGGCAAAAAAACAGCAATTTGCACTGGGCCTTGGGTTAATAGGTTAGTCCCAAAAATAATATAGAAGTGTATAATAAAGCCCATTAAACATCCAAAACATAATATATAATAGCATGGAGCAATAACAAATTATAGATACGTTGGAGACGTATCAAGCATCCCCAAGCTTAATTCCTGCTCGTCCTCGAGTAGGTAAATGATAAAAACAGAATTTTTGATGTGTAATTCTACTTAGCATATTCTTCAGTGTAATTTTGTTTATTGTGGCATGAATGTTCAGATCCGAAAGATTCAAGATAAAAGTTAATGTTGACATAAAAATAATAATACTTGAAGCATACTAACCAAGCAATTATGTCTTCTCAAAATAACATAGCCAAAGAAAGCTCATCCCTACAAAATCATATAGTTTGGCCATGCTTCATTTTCGTCACACAAGATGCTCTCATCATGCACAACCCCGATGACAAGCCAAGCAATTGTTTCATACTTTAGTAATCTCAAACTTTTTTCAACTTTGACGCAATACATGAGCGTGAGCCATGGATATATCACTATGGGTGGAATATAATATGATGATGGGGGTTGTGTGTAAAAGACAAAAAAGGAGAAAGTCTCACATTGACGCGGCTAATCAACGGGCTAGGGAGATGCCCATCAATTGATGTCAATGCAAGGAGTAGGGATTGCCATGCAACGGATGCACTAGAGCTATAAATGTATGAAAGCTCAACAAAAGAAACTAAGTGGGTGTGCATCCAAATTGCTTGATCATGAAGACCTAGGGCATTTGAGGAAGCCCATTGTTGGAATATACAAGCCAAGTTATATAATGAAAAATTCCCACTAGTATATGAAAGTGACAAAACAAGAGACTCTCTATCATAAAGATCATGGTGCTACTTTGAAGCACAAGTGTGGAAAAAAAGGATAGTAGCATTGTCCCTTTTTTTTCTCTTTTTTTTTCTTTTTTTGGTCCTTTTTTATTTGGCCTTTCTCTTTTTTTTATTTGGGACAATGCTCTATTAATGATGATCATCACACTTCTATTTATTTACAACTCGATGATTACAACTCGATACTAGAACAAGTATGACTCTATATGAATGCCTTCGGCGGTGTACCGGGAAGGGCAATGAATCAAGAGTGACATGTATGAAATAATATCCATGGTGGCTTTGCCACAAATACGATGTCAACTACATGATCATGCAAGGCAATATGACAATGATGAAGCGTGTCATAATAAACGGAACGGTGGAAAGTTGCATGGCAATATATCTCGGAATGGCTATGGAAATGCCATAATAGGTAGGTAGGGTGGCTGTTTTGAGGAAGATATAAGGAGGTTTATGTGTGATAGAGCGTATCGTATCACGGGGTTTGGATGCACCGGTGAAGTTTGCACCAACTCTCGAGGTGAGAAAGGGCAATGCACGGTACCGAAGAGGCTAGCAATGATGGAAGGTTGAGAGTGCGTATAATCCATGGACTCAACATTAGTCATAAAGAACTCACATACTTATTGTAAAAATATAGAAGTCATCAAAAATCAAGCACTACACGCATGCTCCTAGGGGGATAGATTGGTAGGAAAAGACCATCGCTCGTCCCCGACCGCCACGCATAAGGATGACAATCAAAGAACACCTCATGTTTAAAATTTGTCACACAACATTTACCATACGTGCATGCTACGGGACTTGCAAACTTCAACACAAGTATTTCTCAAATTCACAACTAATCAACTAGCACAACTTTAATATTACCACCTTTATATCTCAAAACAACTATCAAGTATCAAACTTCTCTTAGTATTCAATGCACTTTAAAGTTGTTATCTTGGATGCCTATCATATTAGGACTAATTTTATAACCAAAGTAAATTACCATGCTGTCCTAAAGGACTCTCAAAATAATATAAGTGAATCATGAGAGATCAATAATTTCTATAAAATAAAACCACCACCATGCTCCAAAAGATATAAGTGAAGCACTAGAGCAAAATTGTTTAGCTCAAAAGATATAAGTGAAGCACATAGAGTATTCTAATAAATTCTGAATAATGTGTGTCTCTCTCAAAAGGTGTGTACATCAAGGATGATTGTGGTGAACTAAAAAAGCAAAGACTCAAATCATACAAGACGCTCCAAGAAAAACACATATCATGTGGTGAATAAAAATATAGCTCCAAGTAAAGTTACCGATGGACGAAGACAAAAGAGGGGATGCCTTCTGGGGCATCCCCAAGCTTAGGCTTTTGGGTTGTCCTTAGATTTTACCTTGGGGTTCCTTGGGCATCCCCAAGCTTAGGCTCTTGCCACTCCTTGTTCCATAATCCATCAAATCTTTACCCAAAACTTGAAAACTTCACAACACAAAACTTAACAGAAAATCTCGTGAGCTCCGTTAGCGAAAGAAAAAAAAACACCACTTCAAGGTACTGTAATGAACTCATTCTTTATCTATATTGGTGTTAAAACTACTGTATTCTAACTTCTCTATGGTTCATAACCTCCGATACTAGCCATAGATTCATCAAAATAAGCAAACAACACAGGAAAAACAGAATCTGTCAAAAACAGATCAGTCTGTAGTAATCTGTACCTAACGCAAACTTCTGGAACTCCAAAAATTCTAAAATAAATTTCTGGACGTGAGGAATTTATCTATTAATCATCTGCAAAAATAATCAACTAAATAGCACTCTCCAGTAAAAAGTTGTAACTAATCTCGTGAGCACTAAAGTTTCTGTTTTTTACAGCAAGATCAAAAAGACTTCACCCAAGTCTTCCCAAAGGTTCTACTTGGCACAAACACTAAATAAAACACAAAAACACATCTAACCAGAATCTAGATGGATTATTTATTCCTAAACAGAACCAAAAATCAAGAAACAAAAATAAAATTGGGTTGCCTCCCAACAAGCGCTATCGTTTAACGCCCCTAGCTAGGCATAAAGGCAAGGATAGATCTAGGTCTTGCCATCTTTGGTGTGCAATCCATAAGTGGAAATCATGATAGATTCATAAGGTAATTTAATTTTTTTTCTAGGAAAGTGTTCCATGCCTTTCCTTAACGGAAATTGGAATCTAATATTCCATTCCTTCATATCAATAATTGCATCAATCGTTCTGAGGAAAGGTCTACCCAGAATAATAGGACATGAAGGATTGCAATCTATATCAAGGACAATGAAATCTACGGGCACATAATTACTATTTGAAACAATAAGAACATCATTAATTCTTCCCATAGGTTTCTTAATGGTGGAATCCGCAAGGCGCGAGTTTAAAGAACAATCATCAAATTCACAAAAACCTAACATATCACACAAAGTTTTTGGAATCGTGGAAACACTAGCACCCAAATCACACAAAGCATATCATTCATGATATTTAATTTTAATTTTAATAGTATGTTTCCACTCATCATAAAGTTTTATAGGGATAGAAACTTCCAATTCAAGCTTTTCTTCATAAGATTGCATTAAAGCATCAACGATATGTTTAGTAAAAGCCTTATTTTGACTATAAGCATGCGGAGAAATTAGCATGGATTGCAACAAGGAAATACAATATATATATTTTTTGACCATAAAAAATATATTAAAGAACAATTATCATAATTAAATTCCTTGAAATCCAAGATAGTGGGTTCATTGCTATCTAAAGTTTTGACCTCTTCAATCCCACTTTTACCAAATTTTGCATCAAGATCTAAAAACTCCGAATCATTGGGATGCCTTTTAACTAAAGTTGACTCATCTCCAGTCCCATCATTATCAAGATTCATGTTGCAAAACAAATATTTAATAGGGGACACATCAATTACTTTTAGATCTTCATCCTTATTATCATGAAAACTAGAAGAACACGCTTTCACGAAGCAATCTTTCTTAGCACACATCCTAGCGGTTCTTTCTTTGCACTCATCAATGGAAATTCTCATAGCCTTGAGAGACTCATTGATATCATGCTTAGGTGGAATAGATCTAAGTTTCAAAGAATCAACATCAAGAGAAATTCTATCCACGTTCCTAGCCAACTCGTCAATCTTAGGCAATTTTTCCTCAAGCAAAGCATTGAAATTCTTTTGAGAAATCATAAATTCTTTAACACTAGTCTCAAAATTAGAGGGCGTCTTATTAAAATTTCCATAAGAGTTGTTGTAGGAATTACCATAATTATTAGAGGAATTACTAGGATACGGCCTAGGATTAAAGTTTCCTCTATAAGCGTTGTTACCAAAATTGTTGCTACCACCAAAATTCACATCCATAGATTCATTATTATTCTCAATCAAAGTAGACAAAGGCATATCATTGGGATCAGAAGAAACACTCTTATTAGCAAACAATTTCATAAGTTCATCCATGTTTCCACTCAAAAACATTAATCTCTTCAATTGCATGCACCTTTTTACTAGTAGATCTTTCAGTGTGCCATTGAGAATAATTAACCATAATATTATCTAGGAGTTTAGTAGCTTCTCCTAAGGTGATTTCCATAAAAGTGCCTCCCGCGGCCGAATCTAAAAGATTTCTAGAAGCAAAATTCAATTCGGCATAATTTTTTTGTATAATCATCCATAAATTCAAACCATGTGTAGGGCAATTACGTATCATTAATTCCATCCTCTCCCAAGCTTGTGCAACATGTTCATGATCAAGTTGCTTAAAATTCATAATATCGTTTCTAAGAGAGATGATCTTAGCGGGAAGAAAATACTTAGAGATAAAAGCATCTTTGCACTTATTCCAAGAATCAATACTATTTTTAGGCAAAGATGAAAACCAAGTTTTAGCACGATCTCTAAGCGAAAACGGAAATAGCTTCAGTTTAACAATATCATTGTCCACATCTTTCTTCTTTTGCATATCACACAAATCAACAAAGCTATTTAGATGGGTAGCGGCATCTTCACTAGGAAGGTCGGCGAATTGATCTTTCATGACAAGATTCAACAAAGCAGCATTAATTTCACAAGATTCAGCATCGGTAAGAGGAGCAATCAGAGTGCTAAGAAAATCATTGTTGTTGGTATTGGCAAAGTCACACAATTTAGTATTGTCTTGAGCTATCGTGACAAGCAAGCAATCCAACACACAAGCAAACAAGAAGCAAGCAAAAAAGAGGTGAACGGAAAGAGAGGGCGAATAAAACGGCAAGGGTGAAGTGGGGGAGAGGAAAACGAGAGGCAAATGGTAAATAATGTAATGCGAGGGATAAGAGTTTGTGATGGGTACATGGTATGTCTTGACTTGTGCGTAGACTCCTCGGCAACGACGCCAGAAATCCTTCTTGCTACCTCTTGAGCATGCGTTGGTTTTCCCTTGAAGAGGAAAGGGTGATGCAGCAAAGTAGCGTAAGTATTTCCCTCAGTTTTTGAGAACCAAGGTATCAATCCAGTAGGAGGCCACACGCAAGTCCCTCGTACCTACACAAACAAATAAGAACCTTGCAACCAACACGATAAAGGGGTTGTCAATCCCTTCACAGCCACTCGCAAAAGTGAAATCTGGTAGAGATGATAAGATAATATTTTTGGTATTTTTATGATAAAGATTGAAAGTAAAGATTACAAAATAAACGGCGACGGAAATAGCTTGTTGACGGGAGATTAATATGATGGAAAATAGACCCGGGGGCCATAGGTCTCACTAGTGGATTCTCTCAAGATAGCATAAGTATTACGGTGGGTGAACAAATTACTGTCGAGCAATTGATAGAAAAGTGCATAATTATGAGAGTATCTAGGCATGATCATGCATATAGGCATCACGTCCGCAACAAGTAGACCGACTCCTGCCTGCATCTACTACTATTACTCCACACATCGACCGCTATCCAGCATGCATCTAGAGTATTAAGTTCATAAGAACAGAGTAACACATTAGGGTAAGATGACATGATGTAGAGGGATAAACTCAAGAAATATGATATAAACCCCATCTTTTTATCCTCGATGGCAACAATACAATACGTGTCGTTTCCCCTTCTGTCACTGGGATCGAGCAACGCAATATTGAACCCATAGCTAAGCACTTCTCCCATTGCAAGAAAGATCAATCTAGTAGGCCAAACCAAACTGATAATTCAAAGAGACTTGCAAAGATAACCAATCATACATAAAAGAATTCAGAGAAGATTCAAATATTGTTCATAGATAATCTTGATCATAAACCCATAATTCATCGGATCTCGACAAACACACTGCAAAAGAGTTACATCGAATAGATCTCCAAGAAGATCGAGGAGAACTTTGTATTGAGATCCAAAGAGAGAGAAGAAGCCATCTAGCTAATAACTATGGACCCGAAGGTCTGTGGTAAACTACTCACACATCATCGGAGAGGCTATGGTGTTGATGTAGAAGCCCTCCGTGATTGATGCCCCCTCCGGCAGAGCGCCGGAAAAGGCCCCAAGATGGGATCTCACGGGTACAGAAGGTTGCGGCGGTGGAAATAGGGTTTCGTGGTGCTCCTTGATGGTTTCGGGGTACGTAGGTATATATAGGAGGAAGAAGTAGGTTAGTGGAGCCACGAGGGGCCCACGAGGGTGGAGGGTGCGCCCAGGGGGTAGGCGCTCCCTCCTTCCTCGTGGCCTCCTCGTTGATTTGTTGACGTCCACTCCAAGTCCTCTGGATCACGTTTGTTCCAAAAATCACGCTCCCGAAGGTTTCATTCCGTTTGGACTCCGTTTGATATTCCTTTTCTGCGAAACACTGAAATAGGCAAAAAAAACAGCAATTTGCACTGGGCCTTGGGTTAATAGTTGGTCCCAAAAATAATATAAAAGTGTATAATAAAGCCCATTAAACATCCAAAACAGAATATATAATAGCATGGAGCAATCAAAAATTATAGATACGTTGGAGACGTATCAATGGGGTGCTCCCCTCCCCCGTATATAAAGGAGTGGAGGAGGGGGTCGGCTGGCCTCAAGGGGCGCGCCCCAAGGGGGGAATCCTACTCCTACTAGGAGTAGGTTCCCCCCTTTCCTAGTCCAACTAGGAGGGGAAGGAAAGAGGAAGAGGGAGAGAAGGAAAGCCCCCCCAATCCGGATTGGGCTTGGGGGGGGGGGGGCGCGCGCCTCCACTTGGACGCCTCCTCCTCTCTTCCACTAGGGCCCATGAAGGCCCATTAACCCCCCGGGGGGTTCTGGTAACCCCCCGATAGTCCGGAAAATTGCCAAACCTATCCGAAACCTTTCCGGTGTCCAAACATAACCTTCCAATATATCAATCTTTATGTCTCGACCATTTCGAGACTCCTCATCATGTTCGTGATCACATCTGGGACTCTGAACAACCTTCGCTACATCAAAGCACATAACTCACAAGACATATCGTCATCGAACGTTAAGCGTGCGGACCCTACGGGTTCGAGAACTATGTAGACATGACCGAGACTCATCTCTGGTCAATAACCAATAGTGGAACCTGGATGTTCATATTGTCTCCCACATATTCTACGAAGATCTTTATCGATCAAACCGCATAACAACATATGTTGTTCCCTTTGTCATCGGTATGTTACTTGCCCGAGATTCGATCGTCGGTATCACTATACCTAGTTCAATCTCGTTACCGGCAAGTCTCTTTACTCATTCCGTAATGCATCATCCCGCAACTAACTCATTAGTCACATTGCTTGCAAGGCTTATAGTGATGTGCATTACTGAGAGGGCCCAAAGATACCTCTCCGGCAATCAGAGTGACAAATCCTAATCTCGATCTTTGCCAACTCAACAAACACCATCGGAGACACCTGTAGCATCTTTATAATCACCCAGTTACGTTGTGACGTTTGATAGCACACTAAGTGTTCCTCCGGTATTCGGGAGTTGCATAATCTCATAGTTATAGGAACATGTATAAGTCATGAAGAAAGCAATAGCAATCAACGAAACGATCATAGTGCTAAGCTAACGGATGGGTCATGTCAATCACATCATTCTCTAATGATGTGATCCCGTAAATCAAATGACAACTCATGTCTATGGCTAGGAAACTTAACCATCTTTGATTAACGAGCTAGTCAAGTAGAGGCATACTAGTGACACTCTGTTTGTCTATGTATTCACACATGTACTAAGCTTCCGGTTAATAAAATTCTAGCATGAATAACAAACATTTATCATGATATAAGGAAATATAAATAATAACTTTATTATTGCCTCTAGGACATATTTCCTTCAATATTCACCTCGACCGGAGCCACAATTAGCTACCCCTCAACCTATTGCACCTACGGAAAATATTGAATATGAAATCCCTTCGGGTATGATAGAACAACTGCTAGCTAATCCTTATGCAGGAGATGGAAGCGAACATCCTGATATGCACTTGATATATGTAGAACAAATTTGTGGATTGTTTAAGCTTGCAGGTTTACCCAAGGATGAAGTTATGAAAAAGGTTTTCCCTTCATCTTTGAAGGGAAAAGCATTGGCATGGTATAGGCTATGCGATGATATTGGATCTTGGAATTGGAATCGATTGAAATTGGAGTTCCACCAAAAAGTATATCCTATGGATCTAGTTCATAGTGATCGGAATTATATATATAATTTTTGGCCTCGTGAAGGAGAAAGTATCGCTCTAGCTTGGGGGAGGTTTAAGTCAATGTTATATTCATGCCCCAATCATGAGCTCTCAAGAGAAATTATTATCGAGAACTTTTATGCTCGGCTTTCTCGTAATGATCAAACCATGCTTGATACTTCTTGTGCTGGTTCTTTTATGAAGAAGACTATTGAATTCCGGTGGGATCTTTTGGAGAGAATTAAACGCAACTCTGAAGATTGGGAACTTGATGAAGGTAAAGAGTCAGGTATTAAGCTTAAGTATGATTATGTTAAATCTTTTATGAATACCGATGCTTTTCAAAAGTTTAGCACTAAATATGGACTTGACTCTGAGATAGTAGCCTCCTTTTGTGAATCATTTGCTACTCATGTTGATCTCCCTAAAGAGAAGTGGTTTAAATATCACCCACCTATTAAAGAAGAAATCAAAGAACCGGTACCAGTTAAAGAAGAAACTATACTTTACAATGTTGATCCAGTTGTTCCTTCTGCTTATATTGAGAAACCACCTTTCCATGTTAGATTAAAGGAACATACTAAAGTTTCAACTGTGGTTAACAAAAGCTATATTAGAACACCTAAACCTGATGAACAAATCAAGTAGAACCTAGTATTGCTATGGTTAAATATCTCTTGGAAGAAGATATAGAAGGGCATGTTATTTACTTCTGTGAAGAAGCTGCTAGAATTGCCAAACCTGATAAAAAAATAAACATAGACATGTAGTTGGCATGCCCGTCATCTCAGTTAAAATAGGAGATCACTGTTATCATGGTTTATGTGACATAGGTGCTAGTGTGAGTGCTATTCCTTACACCTTATATCAAGAAATTATGAATGACATAGCACCCGCAGAGATAGAAGACATAGATGTTACTATTAAACTTGCTAATAGAGACACTATATCACCAATTGGGATTGTTAGAGATGTTGAAGTCTTGTGTGGGAAAATAAAATACCCTACTGATTTTCTTGTTCTTTGTTCCCCACAAGATGACTTTTGTCCCATTAGTTTGGTAGACCTTTCTTGAACATCGTAAATGCTAAAATAGATTGTGAGAAACAAACTGTCAGTGTTAGTTTTGGTGATGAATCTCATGAGTTTAACTTTTCCAAGTTTAGTAGAAAACTTCATGAAAAAGAATTGCCCAGTAAAGATGAATTAATTGGTCTTGCTTCTATTGTTGTGCCTCCTACTGATCCACTAGAACAATATTTGCTAGACCATGAAAATGATTTACATATGCATGAAAGAAATGAAATAGATAAGATTTTCTTTGAACAACGTCCTCTGCTTAAACACAATTTGCCTATTGAAACTCTAGGAGGTCCTCCTCCACCTAAAGGTGATCATGTGTTCGAATTAAAACAATTGCCAGACACTTTGAAATATGCTTATCTTGATGAAAAGAAGATATATCCTGTTATTATCAGTGCTAACCTTTCAGAACATGAAGAAGAAAGATTGTTGAAAGTTCTAAGGAAGCACCGAGCTGCTATTGGATATACTCTTGATGATTTAAAGGGCATTAGTCCCACTCTATGTCAGCAAAAAATTAATATGGAACCTGATGCTAAACCCGTTGTTGATCACCAATGTCGGTTAAATCCGAAAATGAAAGAAGTGGTAAGAACGGAAATATTAAAACTTCTGGAAGTAGGTATAATCTATCATATAGCTGATAGTAGATGGGTAAGTCATGTTCATTGTGTTCCGAAGAAATGAGGTATTACTGTTGTTCCTAATGATAAGAATGAACTTATTCCACAAAGAATTGTTACAGGTTATTGAATGGTAATTGATTTTAGAAAATTAAATAAAGCAACTATAAAAGATCTTTACCCTCTGCCTTTTATTGATCAAATGCTTGAAAGATTATCTAAGCACACACATTTTTGCTTCCTTGATGGATATTCTGGTTTTTCACAAATACCGGTTTCTCAACCTGATCAAGAAAAGACCACTTTTACTTGTCCCTTTGGAACTTATGCTTATAGACGTATGTCTTTTGGTTTATGTAATGCACCTGCTACCTTTCAAAGATGTATGACTGCTATATTCTCTGACTTTTGTGAAAATATTGTTGAGGTTTTCATGGACGACTTCTCTGTTTATGGGAAGTCTTTTGATGATTGTTTAAGCAATCTTGATCGAGTTTTGCAGAGATGTGAACAAACAAATCTTGTCTTGAATTGGGAGAAGTGCCACTTTATGGTTAATGAAGGCATTGTCTTGGGTCATAACATTTCTGAAAGAGGTATTGAAGTGGACAAAGCTAAGGTTGATGCAATTGAGAAAATGCCATGTCCTAAATATATCAAAGGTATTCGTAGTTTCTTAGGTCATGCTGGTTTCTATAGGAGATTTATCAAAGACTTTTATAAAATTTCTAGGCCTATTAAGAGTCTTTTGCAAAAGGATATTCCTTTTGTTTTGGATGATGATTGTTTAGAAGCTTTTGAAACACTCAAGAAAGCCTTAATTTCTGCACCTATTGTTCAACCACCTGACTGGAACTTGCCTTTTGAAATTATGTGTGATGCTAGTGATTATGCTGTTGGTGTTGTTCTAGGACAAAGAGTTGATAAGAAACTGAATGTTGTTCATTATGCTAGTAAACCTCTAGATAGTGCTCAACGAAACTATGCTACTACTGAAAAAGAATTCTTAGCAGTGATGTTTGCTTGTGATAAATTTAGACCTTATATTGTTGATTCCAAAGTAATTGTTCACACATACCATGCTGCTATTAAATATCTTATGGAAAAGAAAGATGCTAAACTTAGACTCATTCGATGGATTCTCTTGTTACAAAAATTTGATTTACAGATCACTGATAGAAAAGGAGCTGAGAACCCTGTAGCTGATAATTTATCTAGGCTTGAAAATTTGCCTGATGACCCACTACCTATTGATGATAGTTTTCCTGATGAGCAGTTAGCTGCAATAAATGTTGCTCATAGTACTCCTTGGTATGCTGATTATGCTAATTACATTGTTGCTAAATATTTACCGTCTAGCTTTACATACCAATAAAAGAAAATTTTCTTCTATGATTTAAGACATTACTTTTGGGATGACCCACATCTTTATAAAGAATGAGTAGATGGTATTATTAGACGTTGTGTACCTGAGCATGAACAGGGACAAATCCTACGGAAATGTCACTCCGAAGCTTATGGAGGGCATCATGCTGGAGATAGAACTGCCCACAAGGTATTGCAATCTGGATTTTATTGGCCTACTCTCTTCAAGGATGCCTGTTAGTTTGTCTTATCTTGTGATGAATGTCAAAGAATAGGTAATATTGGTAAGCGTCAAGAAATGCCTATGAATTATTCACTTATTGTTGAACCATTTGATGTTTGGGGATTTGATTACATGGGACCTTTTCCTTCCTCTAATGGGTCTACACATATTTTGGTTGTTGTTGATTATGTTACTAAATGGGTAGAAGCTATTCCAACCAGTAGTGCTGATCACAACACCTCTATTAAAATGCGTAAGGAAGTTATTTTCCCTAGGTTTGGAGTCCCTAGATATTTAATGACTGATGGTGCTTCACACTTTGCCAACTATGATGTTAACCATAGAATTGCATCACCTTATCATCCTCACTCTAGTGGTCAAGTTGAACTTAGCAATAGAGAAATAAAATTAATTCTGCAAAAGGCTGTCAATAGGTCCAGGAAGAATTGGTCTAAGAAATTAGATGATGCACTTTGGGCTTATAGAATAGCATATAAAAATCCTATGGGTATGTCTCCTTATAAAATGGTTTATGGAAAGGCTTGTCATTTGCCCCTTGAGTTAGAACATAAAGCATATTGGGCCATCAAAGAGCTCAACTATGATTTCAAACTTGCTGGTGAAAAGAGGTTATTTGATATTAGCTCATTAGATGAATGGAGAACCCAAGCTTATGAAAATGCAAAATTATTCAAAGAAAAAGTTAAAAGATGGCATGACAAAAGAATCCAAAAGCGCGAGTTCAAAGTCGGAGAATATGTTCTTTTGTACAACTCTCGTTTCAGATTCTTTGCAGGAAAACTCCTCTCAAAATGGGAAGGCCCATATGTCATCGAGGAGGTTTATCGGTCTGGAGCCATCAAAATAAATAATGTCAAAGGTACTAACCCGAAGGTTGTCAATGGGCAACGAATAAAACATTATATCTCAGGTACACCCATTAATGTTGAAAGTAATATTATCCAAACTTTCACACCGGAAGAACACATAAAAGAGTCCTTCTGGAACACTCCAGAATTGTGAAAATAAGGAGGTACGTGATACGGCAAGTAAACGGACTCCGAAAAATCCGCAAAAATATTTTTTATCAGTTTTGGAATATTTAGAAAATTAGGAAAATAAGAAACCTCCAGGAAGCGTACCCTGGTGGGCACAAGACACCAAGGCGCGCCAGGCAAGCCTGGCGCGCCCAGGTGGGTTGTTCCCACCTGGGACACCTTCCGGACTCCGTTTTTCTACCATATGCTTGTCCTCCAAGATAAAAAATCTATATATACTTCCCGAACCTGTTAACCACCGTATCGCGGAGAAATCCTCTGTTTTCTTTTCCTTGATGTTTCCTGACAGATCCCATCTGTCATGGCTGCTTCACGCTCCTCCAAGGACAAGTTCTTCAAGAACGTCATCAACCCATATCTGCGGGAGGTGGTGTAGCACCCTCAAGCCATCCAGATGCATGAGGGGGCGCTTCACCTCCGCGATGTGCAAGGACCCAAGGGGACCGGAACCATGGAGGCCAGGCTTGAAGCTATGGAGTAGGAAGTCCTCTGATGCAAGGGGGTGGAGGAGTGTGGACTCAACGCCAATCACCTCATGATCACAGACCTCTCCCGTGATCTCAAGGTGGATGGAAAGCCCATGAAGGACATCGTCTTCACCCTAAACAACCAAATCAACTTCCTCCAAAGCCAGATCTATGATCTCCAAAACCAAGTCTTCGAATATGAGGCGAGGTTTAAAGGTATGAGTTTGGCTGCTAGTTGCAGGACCCGTGAGACTCACTCCTCCTCTTATGATGGTGGACCACTGCCATGGAAATCCGAGGACAAGATCTCTTCTTCATCACAACCACCTTCTTCTTCGTCACCAAAGGAGAATTGAGTATCGGGTATGGGCACTCCCCTTGGCTTTCGCCAAGCTTGGGGGAGGTGCCCTTGTATCGTATCATCCCACTATCTTTTTACCTTTACTTACTTCAGTTCGGTCTTTTGCTTTAGAAGAATAAAAATTTAGTTCGATCATTTCTTCTTTGAGATTTTGCTTAGTGATCTATCCTTGTAATCATGTGCAAGTTATATAATAAAGTTTAGTTTGAGTTTTTTCTTTCTTTACTTTCATGTTGCAAATAAAGAAAAGAAATAAGGAAGAGAAAAAAGGAGAAAGGAAATAAATAAAAGAAAGGAAATAAATCAAGAAGATCATATACTAATCTTATGGTAGGTGACGACACCACATCAGGAAAAGTATAAGTAGAAAATTTTATTAGGGATTGACAAACATAGCATTATTCAATGATGCAACTCATGAAGAATTAATAAGGGAAGAGAAGATTCACATATAAATATACTATCCTAGAAATCTTTTGTGATTGTGAGTCCTCATCAAAATATTATATGCCAAAATTGTCGACGTTGGACAAGGAAGACAACTTAATGGTTTATGTTTGTTTATATTCACATAGAAGTCATATTGTCATGGATCCTTTAACATGTGGTGCTCGCCCCCTATCTTTGCTAGCCAAAAATTCTGCACTAAGTAGAGATACTACTTGTGCATCCAAAAACCCTTAAACCCAAATCTTATTTTCAAGTGTCCACCATACCTACCTAGGGATTGAGCAAGATCCCTCAAGTAAGTTGTCATCAGTGCAAAAAGGCAATAAAAATGCTTCTAAAAGTGTGAACTCATTTAGTGTAAGAGAAAATTGAGTGTTGCACGAACTTGTGATGGTGAAGAATAAAAGCGATAGACTGCATAATAAAGGTCGCTATTACAAGGGGGAATGTAACGTGACATTCTTTTGCACTAAGGGGTTGAGCATACAAACAAATAAGCGCATGGCAACCTCTGCTTCCCTCTGTGAAGGGCCTATCTTTTACTTTTCAGTATTTACTTTTATGCAAAGAGTCAAAGTTTTTCTCTCTATTCCTTTTTATTTTTCTCCTTTGGCAAGCATCATGTGGTGAGGAAAGATCTAGGCACATATGTCCAGTTGAATATAGATAGCATGAGTTATTATTGTTGACATCACCCTTGAGGTGAATACGTTGGGAGGCGAAACTATAAGCCCCTATCTTTCTATGTGTCCGGTTGAAATGTTTTGCTCATGTGTACGCGGTGAGTGTTAGCAATCATAGAAGACTATATGATGGTTGAGTATGTGGACTTGCCTAAAGGCTCCGATACGTGACCCTTCCTGAAAAGATGATGCATTGTAGTTGCAAAGTTGAGTGAGAACATAGCTTGTTGGTTTTTAATAGAGTTTTTGCTTTATACTTTGATTGTGTGATGAATCGTTACTTATTCATGAGAAGGCTATGATAAAATTTCTATGATAAAAGTTTTATGTTTGAATTTGTTGCTATTATAATAATGAACATGATGCTTCTATGTCCGTATTTTGTTTTTATCGACACCTCTCTCTCAAAGCATGTGGATATGTTTTTCGATTTTGGTTTTCGCTTGAGGACAAGCAAGGTCTAAGCTTGGGGGAGTTGATACGTCCATTTTTCATCATGTTTTCTTACTGTTATTTATGATGTTTTTATCCGTAATAATGATTTTTGGAGTAATTCTAATGCCTTTTCTCTCATAATATGCAAGTTATACACAAAGAGGGAGAATTCCGGCAGCTGGAAATCTGGACCTGAAAAAGCTACGTCAGGCTACCTATTCTACACAACTCCAAATGAGCTGAAACTCCACGAGGATTTTTTGTGGAATATTTGAGAATTATTGGAGCAAATAAATACCAGAGGGGGCCCACCAGGTGGGCACAACCCACCTGGGTGCGCCAGGGAGCCCAGGCGCGCCCTGGTGTGTTGTGCTCACCCAGGCCCACCTCCAGTGCCCATCTTCTGGTATATAGGTAATTTTGACCTAGAAAAAAATAAGGAGAGGACTTTAGGGATGGAGCACCGCCGTCTCGGGGCGGAACTTGGGTAGGAGCACTTTTGCCCTCCGGCGGAGCGATTCCGCCGGGGGAACCTCCCGGAGGGGGAAATCATCGTCATCATCATCACCAACAACTCTCCCATCTTGGGGAGGGAAATCTCCATCAACATCTTCAACAACACCATCTCATCTCAAACCCTAGTTCTTCTCTTGTGTTCAATCTTGTTACCGGAACTATGATTCGTGCTTGTGGGTGACTAGTAGTGTTGATTACATCTTGTAGTTGATTACTATATGGTTTGTTTGGTGGAAGATTATATGTTCAGATCCAATATACTATTTAATACCCCTCTGATCTTGAGCATGATTATTATTTGTGAGTAGTTACTTTTGTTCTTGAGGTCACGGGAGAAATCATGTTGCAAGTAATCATGTGAACTTGATATGTGTTCGATATTTAGATAGTATGTATGTTGTGATTCCCTTAGTGGTGTCATGTGAATGTCGACTACATGAAAATTCACCATATTTGGGCCTAAGGGAATGCATTGTGGAGTAGCAATTAGATGATGGGTTGCAAGAGTGACAGAAGCTTAAACCCCAATTTATGGCTATTCCGTAAGGGACCGATTGGATCCAAAAGTTTAATGCTATGGTTAGGATTTATTCTTAATACTTTTCTCGAAGTTGCGGATGCTTGAGGGAGGGTTAATCATAAGTAGGAGGTTTGTTCAAGTAAGAACAGCACCTAAGCACCGGTCCACCAACATATCAAATTATCAAAGTAGCGAACACAAATCGAACCAACATGATGAAAGTGACTAGATGAAATTCCCGTGTACCCTCAAGAACGCTTTGCTTATCATAAGAGACCGTTTTGGCCTGTCCTTTGCCTCAAAAGGATTGGGCTACCTTGCTGTACTTTTGTTACTACTATCGTTACAAATTATCTTGCTATCAAACTACTCCGCTACTTACAATTTAGCACTTGCAGACATTACCTTGCTGAAAACCACTTGTCATTTCCTTCTGCTCCTCGTTGGGTTCGACACTCTTACTTATCGAAAAGAGCTACAATTGATCCCCTATACTTGTGGGTCATCACACCACATGCTATTAATCCTGATATGTCGCAAGTTATTGATGATGCTACTCCTACTATGAATGATTCTTATGATGATGCTAGTACCTTGCTTGATGATGATGATGTGCCACTTGGTGAATTTCTTGATGAACAAATTGCTAGAGTAATACAACATGATGTTGTTGAATCTAATGATGAGCTTGAAACTGATACTCTTGAAACACCTGCTAGAACTAGCCTTCCTAGATATGAATTGCCTAAGGTACCAGAAGGTTATGTTATGAATGAGGAGACAACTAGAGATATTCTTGCTTGTAAGGATAGAGATGATCTAGAGAAATCACTATGCAAGTATAAAGAAAAATCTCTGAATGTTAGAATGCAATATGATCCTAAGTTTGCTAATTCACCTATCTTTATTGATGATAAGGATTATGAATTCTCTGTCGACCCAGAGTTCATTACTTTGGTTGAATCTGATCCTTTCCATGGTTATGAAACTGAAACTGTTGTGGCACATCTTACTAAGTTGAATGACATAGCCACCCTTTTTACTCATGATGAGAAAACTCGCTATTACTATATCCTCAAATTATTTCCATTCTCATTAAAGGGTGATGCTAAAGCTTGGTACAATACTCTTGCTCCTGATTGTGTGCGTAGTCCCCAGGGTATGATTTATTACTTCTCTGAAAAATATTTTCCTGCTCATAAGAAACAAGCTGCCTTACAGGAAATATTTAACTTTGTGCAAATTAAAGAAGAGAGTCTCCCACAAGATTGGGGGAGGCTCTGCCAATTACTTAATGCTTTGCCTGATCATCCTCTTAAGAAAAATGAAATACTTGATATCTTCTATAATGGACTAATCGATGCTTCTAGGGACTTCCTAGATAGTTGTGCTGGTTGTGTTTTCAGGGAACAAACTTATTGATCAAGATGAAGAATTATTGATCAATATATTGAAAATTTATGTTGATTGGACTCTTCCTGAACCACCACCCAAGCCCACTCCGAAGAAGAGGGGTATATTATATCTCAGTCCTCAAGATATGCAAGAGGCAAAGAAATTGAAGGGAAAGGTATTAAAGCCGAGGATGTTAAAATTTACCTCCTATTGAAGAAATACATGGGCTTAATACACCACCACCACCTAAGGTGGTAGAGGTAAATTCTCTAATGAAGTTCAATGATAATGACAATCCTCACAATATGCACCCTAGCCAATGCCTTTATGAGTTTGGAAACTACATTAGAAAACAAGATCACTTCAATGCAAATGTTATGAAACAATTGAAATACAGTTCTCATATGATTGCTCGCTTGAGTGACATGTTATTTAGAATCTCAAATGATGTTAGGTGTTGGAAAACATGCTTCTATGGTACAAACCTATCTAGAACAAGTTGCTAAATCTCAAAGAGAATTGCTTGATGAAATGAATAACAATACCCATGACTTTGCTGTTAGAGTTGCAACTAGAGGAGGTAAAATGACTCAGGAACCACTTTATCCTGAGGGACACCCAAAAAGAATTGAACATGATTCACAAAGGAACAACACCACTGCACCTAGTCCATCTAAAAAGAAGAAGAAAAAGAAAAATGATAGGACTTTACATGCCTCTAGTGAACCTGAAATAGAAAACCCTCCTGATAATGATAATGATGTTTCTATCTCTGATGATGAAACTCAGTCTGGTAACGAACATTCACCTAGTGATAATGAAAAATATAATGCTGATGTTCATGAAGATACTCAACCAAATAATGAAAAAGAACCAGATAATAATGTTAAGATAGAGCCTCCAGTTGATCTTGGTAACCCACAACCTAAGAATACACGATATCATAAAAGAGACTTTGTTGCTAGAAAACACGGTAAAGAAAGAGAACCATGGGTTCAAAAACCTACGCCTTTTCCACCCAAGTCAAATAAAAATAAATATGATGAGGAATTTGAACGCTTTGCTAAAATGTTGAGGCCAGTCTTTTTGCGTACTCGCTTGACTGATATCCTTAAAATGCCTCCTTATGCAAAGTATATGAAAGACATCATCACCAATAAGAAAAAAATACGGGAAGCTGAAATCTCCACTATGCTTGCTAATTATACTTTTAAAGATGGAGTACCTAAAAAACTTGGAGATCCGGGAATACCAACTATACCTTGCTCCATCAAAAAGAATTATGTGAAAACTGTTTTATGTGATTTAGGAGCTGGTGTTAGTGTTATGTGCCTTTATCTTTATATAAAAGACTAGACTTGAATAAACTCACACCTACTGAAATATCTTTGCAAATGGCTGACAAATCAACTGCCATACCTATCGGTAATTGTGAGGATGTGCCCGTTGTTGTTGCTAATGTTACTATTTTGACTGACTTTGTTATACTTGAGATGCCCGAGGACGACAACATGTCGACTATCCTTGGTAGACCCTTCTTGAATACTGCAGGGGCTGTTATTGATTGCAATAAAAGCAAGGCCACTTTTCATATCAATGGTAATGAGCATACGGTGCACTTTCCGAACAAACAATTCCAAGTGAATGGTATTAATGTTATTGAAAAATCTCCGACAATCACTATTGGAAGTTTTCAAATACCTTTACCTACTGCCAAAAAGAAATATGAAATGCTTATTGTTGGGGATATTCACATCCCCGTTGAGGTACCTTAGTGATTTACGAAAGTTCTTCGGTTTCATGCTAATCGAAAGTGGTTGTTAATAAGACTTGATCAATCTTATTAATGGATCATTTTTGAGAGGTATGAAGTTGATGAATTTAGTAAGCACTACCTTCTGTCCCTGTCTTTTGTTTTCTGTTTTCATTAGTAAATAAAATAAAATGCCATGTTTTGTCTATTTTCTGAATTTCCTGTGCAATAAAAAATGTCCCAAAAATAAAAGTTGTCAGAATGCTCTGAAAATTTAATACGATTTTTTCTGAATATTTAAGAATTTCTAGTGCAAATAATATCAGAGGGAGGTGCACCAGGTGGCACAACCAACCTGGGCGCGCCAGGACCCCCAGGCGCACACTGGTGGGTTGTGGTCCCCGCGTGGGCCCCCTCACTTATCCCTTCACACCACATCATCACCTACCTCTAGAAAAAATTCTCCATTGCTCTCTCTCTCGTGTTCTTGCTCTCAAACCCGCGGATTTCGATCTCTTTGCTCGAAGCTCCATTTCCGAAACTGTTTCGGGGGATTGTTGCTTGGTATGTGACTCCACCTTTTGTCCAATTAGTTTTTGTTTTAATGGTTTATATTTTGAATAATTAGCTACTCTTGGTGCTGCTGTAGATGAGCTTGCATGTTGAATTCTAAATAGTTTGAATGCTTGCTATGGCCTCTAAGTATCCTTATGAGTAGTTGCTATTAATTATATAAAGTTTTGTTGATAAATTTTTGTCATCCTAAAAATTTTCAGAAAATTGTACGCGAACATTATGAACCTATTTGGAAGGAGCTCTTGGAGGAGGAGATCCTCGGGGGCATCTTCTAGTGACAGCTCCGTTCGTCAGTCTTATGTTGAACCAAGTGAAAGTTTCATACGAGATGCCGCCACCAAAACATGCTTACGACCTTGCGATGATTATATGGTGCGTGTGGGAAGGAGGAATTTGAGCAATATGTTCACAATGCCGGTCTTGGTCCCTACATTTCAGATAAGTGCGAGCAACACCACACCCTCACTGAAACTTTTGTCAAAGGATTTAAATTCCATCCCCGTGAGTCTAGGGTGTCATTTAAACTTTATGAAAATCCATTTACCATTTCATTAGAGAATTTTTCTCACCACTGCAAACTCCCATTCTGGGGTTTGCTTGACGAACCGCCAAGGGCCGAGTACCAATCATTCTTGACTAGTCTTTGCTGTGGTGAGACGAGGGGAGTGACACAAGGTAGAATAAAGAGCATTTATTTTCCCGCAATTCAGTACTTTGCATTATTTAACGGGAAATGTATAGTAGGCAAGCAAGATTGTAGTATATTTTGTGCTCCAGACTTGAGCCTCATACGCAGCGCTCTCACCGGTGAAAGGAGTTATAATCTTGGAGCGATTGTTGCACGCAGACTGCAGCATAACGCTAATAGTGGCTATTTCTATGGTGGAATATATGCCACACGTTTATCACGAGGGCTGGGTGTTTCACCTTTGCCCTTTGACCCTATCCTACCCACGCAATATTTAGACTTTGATGCTTTGAAAAGTCATAAGATCCTCAAAAGAAAAATTCATAATTTCACTTATAACTTGTTGTTTAACCAAACATCTGTTGTGCACACATATTTGCATGCACCTGCTCTTTTTGACTATCACATCAAGGGAAGATATTTTGTTCTTGAGAGCGAGGCCCGAGCTCACAACGCGGTCGTGGGGACAGCACGGCAGGCCGAGGCATCCGCGCCGAGAGCCTCCGTGAGCTACCACGCCGACTACTATCCAGGCTACTGACTGCTTACCAAGTTAGGCCAAAAGCCTAAGCTTGGGGGAGTACGCGTTTCTCACCGAAATTACATTCAAGTTCACACCTATCATTCTAGTTGTCGATTTTCACACTTTTTCATTGTATTATCCATGTTTAAATCTATTTTCTTGCTTTCTTCTTTTGTGTTTGAAAAAACTTAGAAAAACCAAAAAAAATAGTTGTAGTTAGTTTACTTTCTATGCATGCTTTGTTGTAATATTAAAAAGAAAACCCAAAAAGATTTCCTTGTTCTTCTTTTGCTTGTTGGGAGCTTCCCTGTGTAAATAGTTTTCTCGTTTTTGCTTTTCTCTTTTATTCGCTTGCTCGAGAAAAACCAAAAATATTTCAGTGTGTTTCTCTGAATTTATTTTCTTTTTATTCGAGTTGTACCGAGGAGAAGACCACGATGAAAATGTTGAGTGGCTCTCATTTGAATAATTGTTGATTTAATAAAGAGTCCATTTTACCTGGTCTTCTCCTGTTGAATAAAATGTTTGCAGATTCCAGTTTAGTCCACGGCACTCTTGCACAATTATTATTTTCACATCGTTCGGTCGTGCAAGTGAAAGGCAATAATGACGATATTCGATGAACTGGTCGTGGCAGAGAGAAACAGGTATGAGCTCGACTTGTCCTGTTTGTGTAAATATGTTTAACCTAGTATCCATGATTCAGCCCATTATGATTAAACATGTTTGCAATAACAATTAGAGATTATAGTTTCTCATGCCATGCATAAGTAGCTAGGAGTGGATAATGATTTATCTTGGATATCGACATTGCGTTAAAATGATTGTGATGTAGTATGATGATATGGTATCCTCCTTTAAATGTTCGAGTTGCTTGACTTGGCACATGTTCATGCATGTAGTTGAATCAAAACCAACATAGCCTCTTCGATATTTATGTTCATGGTGTTCATATCCTACTCATGCTAGTGTCCAATGTTACTTACGCATAATGCATGTTCATGACCGTTGTTGCTATCTAAGTATCTAGTTGTCCGCTTCTCAACCTAATTGCTAGCCTTCGCCTATACTAAGTGGGAATTCTGCTTGTACATTGAAAACCTTGAACCCAAAGTTATTCCAGATGAGTCCACCATACCTACCTATATGCGGTATTACCCTGCCGTCCTAAGTAAATTTGCATGTGCCACCTCTAAAAACTTCAAATAATTATCCTTTTTTTGTGCCTGGATTGTTCATGGAACGACAGGAGGTGGTCGGTATTTTCCATGCTAAGTGGGTTATTCTCAGGTCGAGTGTTTATTCACTCGCCATCGCACGAGAAAAGGGCGGTAATAGGGATGCCGAGTCCCAAACTGCAAACAGAAAAAACTTACAAGTAATCAAACAAAAACTCCCAATGAAGTCAAAACCTTTACTTGCCGCTTGGGAACCACCACTAGCGTACTTAGCATGAAAGATGTTGATAACTGATGGTCGTGAAGTGAATGAAAAGGTGGCATGTCTCAAAATTATCATTTACCTCTGTTTTAAAAATTGAGCTCTGGCACCTCTGCAAATCACCGCTTCCCTCTACGAAGGGACTTTCTATTTACTTTTATGTTGTGTCACCACCTTCTAAAAACAAGCGCCAGAAACTGAGTAGAGCACAACTGTTATGATTTATGCATTGTGTATAGCTAATGTTGGGTGCATCATGACCGGATCTTTTCTACCATGAATTACAATGTTTAGTCGCTGCTTGAACTTTGGAGGTGCTCTGCATTTATGTTTTGCGGTCTCAGAAAGGGCTAGCGAGATACCACTATTGTCATATTATATCAGGGTTGTTTTGACAAATGTTGCTGTTTGAGATATCTTATTATTGCTCGCTAGCTGATTATGTCATTGATATGACTCATTATAACCTTTAAGAGTTATTGTCGGCATGGTTAGTTATAATGTTGGCTGAAAACCTGGGTGCTGTTTAAGCTTATTTATACAAACAAGAGCAAAAGAGTTCGTATTTTTTTTTCTTTTTCACTTTCAGTTTATCAACTGAATTGCTTGAGGACAAGCAAAGGTTTAAGCTTGGGGGAGTTGATACGTCTCCAACGTATCTACTTTTCCTAACGCTTTTCCTCTTGTTTTGGCTCTACTTTGCATGATTTGAATGAAACTAACCCCGGACTGGTGCAGTTTTCAGCAGAACTACCATGGTGTTATTTTTGTGCAGAAATAAAAGTTCTCGGAATGGAACGGAACTTTGTGAGGATTTTTTATATCAATAAAGAGAATTTCTGAAGCTAAAAGCCATCGGGGGGCACCTGGGTGGGCACAACCCACCAGGGCGAGCCTGCCCTCCCAGGCGCGCCCAGGTGGGTTGTCCCCACCTGGTGGCCCCGCAGACCCTGAAACCGACGCTATAAAATCCTATTTTTCTAGAAAAAAATCAGGGAGAAAGAATTATTACGATCCACGAGACGGAGCCACTGCCACCTCCTGTTCTTTATCAGGAGGCCAGATCTGGAGTCCATTGGGGCTCCGGAGAGGGGGGTCTTCGTTCTTCGTCATCACCAACCCTTCTCCATCGCCAATTCCATGATGCTCCCTACTGGGAGTGAGTAATTCCTTCGTAGGCTCACTGGTCGGTGAGGAGTTGGATGAGATTCATCATGTAATCGAGTTAGTTTTGTTAGGGCTTGATCCCTAGTATCCATTATGTTCTGAGATTGATGTTGCTATGACTTTGCCATGCTTAATGCTTGTCACTTTGGGCCCGGGTGCCATGAATTCAGATCTGAACCGTTTATGTTATCACCATTATATCCATGTTCTACATCCGATCTTGCAAGTTATAGTCACCTACTACGTGTTATGATCCGGCAACTCCGGAGTGACAATAGTCGGGACCACTCCCGGTGATGACCGTAGTTTGAGGAGTTCATGTATTCACCGTGTGTTAATGCTTTGTTCCGGTTCTCTATTAAACCGAGGCCTTAATATCGCTTAGTTTCTAATATGGACCCCGCTGCCACGGGAGGGTAGGACAAAAGATGCCATGCAAGTTCTTTCCATAAGTACGTATGACTATTTATGAAATACATGCCTACGTTATATTTATGAACTGGAGCTAGTGCCGTATCGCCCTAGTTTATGGCTGTCTCATGATGAATACCATTCAACAATTACCGATCCAATGCCTACGAATTTATCTTATATTGTTTCTGCTAAGTTATTACTGCTATCGTTACTGTTGCACTTGCTATAAAATTACTGATATCACTGTTACCGTTACCATTGCTGCTGTCACTACTATCGTATTACTTTGCTACTGATCACGTTGCTGCAGATAATTAATCTTCAGGTGTGGTTGAATTGACAACTCAGCTGCTAATACCTTAAAATATTCTTTGGCTCCCCTTGTGTCGAATCTATAAATTTGGGTTGAATACTCTACCCACGAAAACTGTTGCGATCCCCTATACTTGTGGGTTATCACTGACCGGTGTCTACAGGCCGCACCGCCATGAGGACAAGCCGGCCTTCCTCGCCGAGCTTCACGACGCCCACTCTCTCTGCGCTGGCCCATGGCTTATTGGCGGCGACTTCAATCTCATTGCCACGACGTCGGACAAGAGCAATGATCGGTTGCACCGTGGGGCTATGAGTAGATTCTGTCGTTTTATCGCTGGCGAGGAGCTCCGCGACATCTACTTCATGGGTGACGGTATACATGGTCGAGCGAGCGTGACTCGCCGACCCTGGAGCGCATCGACGGGGTTATGTGCATGTCGGGCTGGGCTGTGGAGCACCCTTCCTGCTTCCTGCGCTGCCTTTCCTCCGCCACTTCTCATCATGCGCCGCTCTTGCTTGACTGCTCCCCGCGTGTCCCGGGACCCCGCAGGTTTCACTTCGAGAAGTTTTGGCCGAAGATCGAAGGCTTCCACCAGACTGTGGCCAATGCCTGGGAATCTGGCCCGGCCGACGAGGATCCTTTATGGCGCATTTTCCCCCGCCTCAAGTTCACTGCCAAGGCTTTGCAAAGCTGGAGTGTGCGCTGCATTGGTCACGTCGCGCAGCAACTGTCATTCGCCCATGAGCTCATTGCGCGGCTCGACGCGGTGCAGGACGTCCGCCCCCCGCATCCTGTCGAGCCTTGGTTCCAGTGCCGCCTCAAGTCAGCATACCTTGGGCTCGCTTCCCTCGACCGCTCCATCGCGTGTTAACGTGTCTGTTGCTCTTGGCTGCAAGCTGGTGAGACCAACACCTCCTTCCTTCGGGTACGAGCGGCGCATCGGAAGCAGCATTCCAGGATCGTGTCGTTGCATGTGGACGGCCAGGAGATTATGGACCATGAGGCCATGTCTGAGGCAGTCTATGACCACTTCGCGGCCGCGCTGGGCACGTCTGACCCCCGCGCCTTCACCCTCAACCTTGACGGTTTGGATCCACGCTCGTTCGACCTGGCAGGGCTGGATGTGCCGTTCTTTGAGGACAAGATTTGGGCCGCAGTTAAATAGCTGTCGTCCGGCAAGTCGCCCGGACCGAACGGATTCTCCGCGGAATTCCTATGCGCTTGCTGAGATATCATTAAGCACGGCATCTGTGCTATGTTTGCCAAGCTCTACTCTCTCAACGGTTGTGGCTTCCAGAAGCTCAACGAGGCCTTCGTCATGCTGCTCCCCAAGCGCCCTGATGCGGCTTGTACTACAGATTACCACCCCATCAGCCTTATTCACATCATTGCCAAGCTTGGGGCCAAGGTTCTCTCCCTGCGCCTCGCCCCGCGCCTTGGCGAGATGATCTCGATGAACCAAAGTGCTTTCATCATCGGCAGATGCATCCACGACAACTTCCTCCTCGTGCAACAAACGGCGCGCCGGCTTCACAATCTCAAGTTGTCTCGTGTCATGCTCAAGTTCGACATCGCCCGCACGTTCAACTCGGTTTCTTGGCTCTTCCTCCTCGACATTCTGCGCCATCTGGGCTTTGGCCTGCGTTGGAGGGAGTGGATCTCCATCCTCCTTGGCACGGCAAGCACACGGGTCCTTCTCAACGGCTGCACTGGGCCTCCTATTGCACACCGCAAGGGGCTTCGCCAAGGCAACCCTGTTTCCCCCATGCTCTTCATGCTGGTCATCGACGTCCTGGACCGGCTGCTCTAGCGGGCCGTTGCCGACGGCGTCCTCCGCCTTACCCCGCGTCACATGGCATCTAGCATCTCCCTCTATGCTGATATGTTGTCATCTTCTGCCATCCGGACGAGCACGACCTCGCCGTGGTCCGCGAGCTTCTTCGGGTCTACGGCGTCGCCTCAGGCCTCCACACGAATATCGCGAAGTGCTCTGCTTCTCCTATCCAGTGCTTGCTGGATCGCGCCGCCGTCCTACGCGGCCTCGCTTGCCCGATCGTGGATTTCCCTACCAAGTATCTAGGCCTTCCACTCTCTATCAGGAAGGTTTCCTCCGCCGCGCTCCAACCCTTCATCGACAAGCTCGAGCGCAAGTTGTCGCCTTGGTGGGCTACCTTGCTCTCCAAGGGCGAGAGGTTGGCGCTTGCTCGTCATGTCCTGGGTGCCATGCCACTGCACATCATGATGTCAATGGCTAACCCCGCCCATCCTGAAGCAGCTCAACCGCCTGGTCCGCTCCTTCCTCTGGCGCGGCCACAAGGAGGCAAATGGCGGCCCCTGTCTCGTCAGCTGGCCCTCGGTCAGTCGTCCCATTTCGCTCGTAGGGCTTGGCATCCCTGACTTTCAGCGCGCTGGGGTTGCGCTTCGGACCCGGTGGCTTTGGCTTCAGGCGACAGACCCTTCCCGCCATGGCACCACCTGCACATGCCCAGCTGCTCCGAGGTCCAGGCCATCTTCCGTGCCTCCACGTCATGGGCCCTTGGAGACAGCCGCTCATGCCGCTTTTGGGTTGATCCCTGGGTCGATGGCAGGTCTATAAAGGAGATTGCCCCGCTGATCTATGACAAAGTGCCGCGGCGACGACGCAAGATCCCTTTTGTCCGTGATGCCCTAGCAGACCGTTCCTGGGCGCGGGACATCTCCGGTTCTCTAGGGCCGGCGGCGCTGGTCCAGTACGTCCACCTCTGGCAGCGGCTGCGTCAGGTTACCCTCTTGGACTCTCCGGACTCGCTCACGTGGGGATGGACTGCCAACGGCGCCTACACCGCGAGCTCGTGCTACAACTCTATGTTCATTGGCTCCATCGAGGCCTCCCACTGGCGGCTTACGTGGCGCCCTTGGGCGCCACTCCGTGTGAAGGTCTTCTTCTGGCTCGCGCTCAGGGATCGGGGCTGGACGGCGGTGCGCCTCGCCAGACACGGCCTCCCTCACGGTTCTGCTTGCTCCCTGTGTGACCAGACGCCGGAAACCATGGCCCATCTCCTTTCGGAATGCCCGTTCTCTAGGCGGTATGGCATGACTCGCTCGCTTGGTGTCGGCTCCCGGTGACCATCCCCCCGCGGACATCCCCTTCATCGACTGGCTTGCTACTTCGGCCACCACCACCCCCACTTGCCTGCGCCGCGGTTTCACCACTCTGGCCCTGCTCATCGCTTGGGAGATCTGGAAGCAACGCAACGCTTAAGTCTTCGATGCCACCCGGCCGTCCATCTCTAGGACCTTAGCGACGATCATGGAGGAAGCTCGCGGCTGGGCCCATGCGGGCGCCCTAGGACTTTGCCACATCTTGCCCGAGGAGTAGTTTCTCTGGTTTGGGGATGCGTACACCCCTTTCTGTTGTACGCTATAACCTACTGACTCACGCCGCGCTGCGTGTTCGTGCTCGTCAGAGGTTTCTGCAATTGCTGTTGCTACTTTTTCTACCTATCAAACAATGATACGCAAGCCATTTGCGTATTCGCGAAAAAAAAAACATGACTGTAGGGCCTATAAACTGAGAGCGGCTTGCTAAAAAGAACAGAACTGAGAGCGATTACGGGCCATGGCATACCAACCATCTTATCGTTGTCACTACTAGATTATTCGTTCTGGTTCAGGTACTAACTCACCTCACCAACTGAAGAACGTGGGTGCTGGTGAGGAAATTGGTGCAGGTACAGGAAATGAATTAAAATGAGAAAATAGCATACGGTGGAGTCGATCGCTTACTCGAGTTAGATATTGTTGTTACGTTGAATATTGACAGTACTTATGCAAATCTCGTGTTTAGATCGGTAACGATTAGCAGTAATTTAGAAACAATTATTTCTTGATCGTCTACATGTCAAACAAGATCTTGATTGTATACAAATTAGCAAAATCGATCTAATTTATTTACACCTGGACGAATCTTTGCAAGGTTCGTCCGAATGTCGTGGCAGTACCAGATGATCATACAGCGATGACAAATCATTCACATGATAATATAAACAAACGCTTAATCAAGACAGCACCAGAATGGGCTGGCAGTGAAGTGAACGCAACCACCAAAAGACGCGGAAGCACCATGGTAAACAGTACCAGACCTGTGTCTGTGACTGCTACTTTTCACGATCCAAGAAATCTGAGACCTCAGCGGTGATGTATACTACCAAAGTACCTGTGATATCTGGTTGCAATAGCAAATCTGTAGTACGTACTAAGAGATGCTCTTGTCCAGCATGTTTTTCTTTCCTTTGAAGCACAAACCGTTGAACAATCTCTTGTCCAACATGTCCCTAATTTGAGCCCAGTAAGATCTTAAATCAGGCAAGAAGCATGGATTTAACTGAAAAGGTAATCACAAGAGAGCGCCACACAAGCTCATACTCTGACCAATATGACTCCATCTCAAATGAAGGGTGGGGAGAAGCAGGCAAGCAGGATAATTTCCTTTCATGGAGAGGAAAGTCCATTCGATCCAAGGGAGATCCCAACAAAAGACGGGGTGGGTGTGGGGGGAGGGGGGAGAGAGAAAACAAGAGTTCTCCAATCGACACAATACATCGAGGGAGCAGTAAATAAACTCCCTTTCTTATGACATGTATATGACCTTCCCGTCCCTCTCTGTTGTCGAGCGTTCTTGATTTTCGAGGCTGATACTTGGGTCACGTCACTGGGTCGCGACGGTGCCGGAGGACGAGGACGGCGAGGCCGGGTGCCGCGGCACTGCGTTGGCCGCGGCCGGTGAAGGAGGCGAAGAAGGGCGGCTTCCCTGGCCCTGGCCGTGGCCGTGGCCCTGAGAGTTGGTGCGGTGGAAACGGCACTTGAAGGACCCGGCGTGGGTGGCCGGCGCGCAGACGCACTTGGAAGCAGGCCCGTGGCCTGCGCCGGACGGCGCCGACGCCGACCCGGGCCACCTCCTCCGTGTATTCTTGGGCGACGCTGCCTCACCGGTCGGCGTGGTGCTGTTGCTGTGGTGGCCGTGGGTGTGGAACCTCCCCTCCTCCCCCGTGGTGTCCACGTAGTTGGAAGCCATTTCTGTCGAGTGTCTGCATAGGCATCATTAAGGGTGACTTTAACGAGCGAGTAAATACATGATTCGTTCCGATTTCCAAATAATAACCCGAGAAATAGATCGAGCGTTCATCAGGACATCAAACAAATCGAAAAAGACAGAACAAGTTTTGCCGTGTCCACGCCGTGTAATCAACAGCTCAAGAAGGAGGACGGTTGGTGGTAATCAGTTGTATGTTAGTGCACACACAGGTGAAAATAACACTACGATATTCAGTGCTAAGCAGCAGAAGAATCGAAAGAAGTTGAGATTAGTAGTACCTAGAAATCTGAAAGCGGGGGATGGAAGCAGCTGCCCGGGCGAGAGGAGGTGCCGAGAGCGGCAAACTGCGTTGCCCCGGCGAATACCCCTGGCTTTATACGGGCATGGCCTGCCCGCGGGCAGCTGCCCGGGATTCCTCCCGGGCCCCGAAACCGTGGGCCCCGCCCACTGGCCCGACGGCCCCGCCCACCGTCTCGGTCGGATTCGGATGGGAACGAGATCTCGCACGCAGGGACAAGCGCACGCCGGCGGTTGTGCATAATTCCGGGACACCTATGGGCTCCCGTCACGTTGAGCCAACGAGATTGGAGCGGCGCCGCCGCGCCAAATCCGGAGAACGCCCACAGACTCCGTCGCGGCTAGAGTGCGCGCGCGGCAACCTACTACCACTGGAGTTTTTTTTTTTTTTTTTTTGCGTTAATAAAGGATAGCACTCGACTCGAGAGGCGTCCTACCTACATACCCAGCATGGCAGCATCCATCGGTCATCGCGTGGGTGCGCGAGAGGCGTCTGCCCACTCGCCTCGAGTTCACGACACATGGGCGCGGCGGCACGTATGCAGCGGGGCGCTGCGTTTGCTATGCCACGTTAGGGGTCTGGACCGTGCCGACGCGTGCGGGTAGTCGGACGGGACACGAAACGGCGACGCATGGCAACGAGCAGCCCAACCGCCCGAGGCCGAAGGATCCAAACAAAAGGAACCGAGAGTCCGACACGGCGGAGCCGCCGACCGCCAAGGGTAAGGATTCCCCAGTTTCTCACCGGACGTGCTACGGGCCTACGGCATGGTCGATCGATTGTGACATCCTGATATATCACGGAGGATGATTGGGCCGATCGTTATCACATCCTTGCGTGGTGGTGGCTCCAATTAGATCGGACACTTCTCTAGCACACCGCGCGAACGTCAAGTCGGCTCGTCGCTCGCTCGCCTCGCAGCACGTCCGTCGCCCTCGCCCCGGCCGTGTTGGCTATACCTTCCACGCTACGGAATCAGACACGTGCCAGACTCAGTACTAGACTTACTTTTTCTTTTTTGCGAGAAGTACTAGACTTACTTGAGAGTATCACAGTAAGTATTTTTATTTTGGACAGGAGGTTGAATCCCCGGCCTTTGCATCAATAAGATGCACCCGATTGTTTTTGTTAATTACTCCTTCCATTCACAAATCACAAGATGTTTTTGTACTTTATACATATTGAAATGAGTAGCAAACGCACTAAAATGTACCTACGTACATCGAGTTTCAAAAAAGAAGATAGAATATCTTATATTTTGTGAACGGACCAGCGTATAAATAAAACAACCACTTAAAAAAGATAAACATTCTTGTATCAGCGTCGTCACGTCAGTTCGACAAGGATTTTCAGCCTGCTTGTTAAGACCAATCAATGAAGACCAACGCAACAGCAAATAGACAACGCCTTAAACAAGATAAAGATACAATTTCGTCGATGCTGAGCCCAACCAATAATGGTACGTGCAAGAGTTTTTCATCCGAACATGAAACGGTGTTTAAGTCAACATCTTGTATCTGCAATACTCCACGTCGAGCCAAAAAGGCAATAACAGATTGGTGGGGTGTCTTCACACCCTAGACCACCGCCATGTTCGTCGGGAGGGTGCCAATGTCTCGGTGCATATCTGGCTGCTACCACTCAACACCAACGCGAGTTGTACTGCAACATCCACCATATTGTTGGAGTCACTGCGCCGGTGCTAGATGTCGGTGGGGAACCGCTGACCTGCCCCAAATTCACCAGCGCCAGGCGCTGCTGCTGGTGCCACGAACCTTCTCGTGCGATGGGCATTGCCTTCACACCAAAGGAAAATCTCCTTTGCGCCGCCAGCAAGTGACCACTATGCCACACGGAACCACCATTGGCGCGCCTGCAATGTGTTGTCGCACCACTTGATCTCCTTGTTGCGGTTGCCGAGCGCCCCCCTAGACACACATTAACTAGCTGCAGCACCATCGCGCTACTCATGCCCAAGCCCTTGCATTACTCATAAGAGGCGTCCAAGTTAACTAACATCAACACAGACATCGTCCTAGGTTGCGACTCACTGGCCGGTCAGATGAACACAAGGGATTGCTCCTCCACTAGCACCCGTCGAACGTCAGTCGCGAGTGCCAAGATCCAGTTTACCATTGTCGGTCCCGTGAAGCCTGGGGGTCCCACGGATTCGTCTCACATGGGTGGCGTCAGCCCCGTCTATGGGTGTGCACGGGCTCGCCGCCCATGAACTACAAATCCATGCCCCTCCCGAGGTGGCATGCAAATCTTTGTCAAGAACTAAGCCTACGAAAGCCTATCATCAGCGCTGGCGTGGCCGTCTCACTACCATGGGTAGTTCGAGGAGGTCCACGCCCGACAACCTACAACATCCAGAAGGAATCAGCTCCGCTATCCTGCCTGGCAGCAACGCTCTCACTACCATGGGTAGTTCGAGGATGTCCACGCCCGGCAACCTACAACATCCAGAAGGAATCAGCTCCGCTATCCTGCCTGGCAGCAACGCTCTCACTACCATGGGTACTTCGAGGATGTCCACGCCCGGCAACCTACAACATCCAGAAGGAATCAGCTCCGCTATCCTGCCTGGCAACAACGCTCTCACTACCACGGGTAGTTCGAGGATGTCCATGCCCAACAACCTACAACATCAAGAAGGAATCAGCTCCGCTATCCTGCCTAGCAGCAACGCGGTGGTACGCCAATCCATGTTAAGGAACTACCTCAAGATCCAGATCCTTGTGAAGACTCTCACTAGCAAGACCATCACACTTGGGGTGAAAACCCTTTGACACCACCGACGATGTCAAGGCCAAGATCTACCAGGCGAGGAGCTACTTCCAGGGGGCATGCCCCCCGTCACTTGCCTCCCATGGATGCCCGAGGACCTGCCAACGACCAGTCGCTAGCGGGCGCGGCGATGGGACTGCTCAGGCCTACAGTGGTCTAGACCTGCAACATCCAATCGTTGTTGGGGAACATAGTATTTCAAAAAAATTCCTACGATCACGCAGGATCTATCTAGGAGAAGCATATCAACGAGCGGGGAGAGTGTGTCCACGTACCCTCGTAGACCGAAAGCGGAAGCGTTTAGTAACACGGTTGATGTAGTCGAGCGTCTTCGTGATCCAACCGATCCAAGCACCGAACGTACGGCACCTCCGCGTTCAGCACACGTTCAGCTCGATGACGTCCCTCAATCTCTTGATCCAGTTGAGGACGAGGGAGAGTTCCGTCAGCATGACGGCGTGGCGACGATGATGATGAAGTTACCGGCGCAGGGCTTCGCCTAAGCACTACAACGATATGACCGAGGTGTGTAATTGTGGAGGGGGCACCGCACACGGCTAAGAGAAGACTTGGTGGGTCTTTGGGGTGCCCCCGCCCATGTATATAAAGGAGGGGGGAAGAGGAGGCCAGCCCTAGAGGGGGCGTGCCAGGGGGGAGTCCTACTTGGACTCCCGGTCCAAGTAGGATTCGCCCCCTTCCTATTCCAACTAGGAGAAGGAGGGAAGGGGGAAGAGCGGAGAAGGAAGGAGGGGGCGCCGCCCCCTCCTAGTCCAATTCGGACCAACCCATGGGGGGGGCACACAGCCACCCCTTGAGGCCCTTCTCTTCTTTCCCCTAAAGCCCATTAAGGCCCATTACTCTCTCGGGGGGTTCCGGTAACCTCCCGGTTCTCCAAAAAAATGCATGAACCACTCGGAACCATTCCGATGTCCAAATGCAACCTTCCAATATATGAATATTTACCTCTCGACCATTTAGAGACTCCTCGTCGTGTCCGTGATCTCATCCGGGACTCCAAACAAGCTTCGGTCATCAAATCACATAACTCATAATACAAATCGTCATCGAACGTTAAGCGTGCAGACCCTACGGGTTCGAGAACTATGTAGACATGATCGAGACACATCTCCGGTCAATAACCAATAGCGAAACCTGGATGATCACATTGGCTCCTATATATTCTACGAATATCTTTATTGGTCAAACCGCATAGCAACATATGTTGTTCCCTTTGTCATCGGTATGTTACTTGCCACGGATTCGATCGTCGGTAGCATCATACCTAGTTCAATCTCGTTAACGGCAAGTCTCTTTACTCGTTCCGTAATGCATCATCCCATGACTAACTCATTAGTCACATTGCTTGCAAGGCTCATAGTGATGTGCATTACCGAGAGGGCCCAGAGATACCTCTCCGATACACGGAGTGACAAATCCTATTCTTGATCTATGCCAACCCAACATATCACCTTCGGAGACACCTGTAGAGCATCTTTATAATCACCCAGTTATATTGTGATGTTTGATAGCACATAAGGTGTTCCTCCGGTATTCGGGAGTTGCATAATCTCATAGTCAGAGGAACATGTATAAGTCATGATGAAAGCAATAGCAATAAAACTAAACGATCATTAATGCTAAGCTAACGGATGGGTCTTGTCCATCACATCATTCTCTAATGATGTGATCCTGTTAATCAAATGACAACACATGTCTATGGTTAGGAAACTTAACCATCTTTGATTAACGAGCTAGTCAAGTAGAGGCATACTAGGGACACTTTGTTTGTATATGTATTCACACATGTATCAAGTTTCCGGTTAATACAATTCTAGCATGAATAATAAACATTTATCATGATATAAGGAAATATAAATAACATCTTTATTATTGCCTCTAGGGCATATTTCCTTCAGTCCCCCACTTGCACTAGAGTCAATAATCGAGTTCACATCGTCATGTGATTTAACACCAATAGTTCACATCTTTATGTGATTAGTTCACATCTCCATGTGACTAATACCCAAAGGGTTTACTAGAGTCAATAATCTAGTTCACATCGCTATGTGATTAATACCCAAAGAGTGATCATGTTTTGCTTTGTGAGAGAAGTTTAGTCAACGGGTCTGCCACATTCAGAGCCGTATGTATTTTGCAAATTTTCTATGTCTACAATGCTCTGCACGGAGCTAATCTAGCTAATTGCTCCCACTTTCAATATGTATCCAGATTAGAGTTATCTGGTTTAGCGTCAAAGCTTGCATCAACATAACCCTTTACGACGAACTTTTTGTTACCTCCATAACCGAGAAACATATCCTTATTCCACTAAGGATAATTTTGACCGATGTCCGGTGATCCACTCCTAGATCACTATTGTACTCTCTTGCCAAACTCATGGTGAGTTACACAATAGGTCTGGTACACAGCATAGCATACTTTATAGAATCTATGACTGAGGCATAGGGAATGACTTTTCATTCTCTTTCTATTTTATGCCGGGGTCGGGTTTTGAGTCTTTACTCAACTTCACACCTTGCAACAAAGGCAAGAACTCCTTCTTTGACGGTTCCATTTTGAACTACTTCAAAATCTTGTCAAGGTATGTACTCATTGAAAAAACTTTATCAAGCGTCTTGATCTATCTCTATAGATATTGATGCTCAATATGTAAGCAGCTTCACCGAGGTCTTTCTTCGAAAAACTCCTTTCAAACACTCATTTATGCTTTCCAGAAAAATTCTACATCATCTCCGATCAACAATATGTCATACACATATACTTATCAGAAAAGTTGTAGTGCTCCCACTCACTTTCTTGTAAAAATACAGGCTTCACCGCAAGTCTCAATAAAACTATATGCTTTGATCAACTTATCAGAGCATATATTCCAACTCTAAGATGCTTGCACCAGTCCATAGATGGATCGCTGGAGCTTGCACATTTTGTTAGCACCTTTAGGATTGACAAAGCCTTCTGGTTGCATCATATACAACTCTTCTTTAAGAAATCCATTAAGGAATGCAGTTTTGACATCCATTTGGCAGATTTCATAAAATGTGGCGATTGCTAACATGATTCAGACAGACTTAAGCATCGCTACGAGTGAGAAAATCTCATCATAGTCAACACCTTGATCTTTGATACGTCTCCAACGTATCTATAATTTTTGATTGTTCCATGCTATTATATTATCTGTTTTGGATGTTTAATGGGCTTTATTATACTCTTTTATATTATTTTTGGGACTAACCTACTAACCCAAGGCCCATTGCAAATGGCTATTTTTTGTGCCTATTTCAGTGTTTCACAGAAAAGGAATATCAAACGGAATCCAAACGGAATGAAACCTTCGGGAAAGTGATTTTTGGAACAAATGTGACCCAAAGGACTTGGAGTGGACGTCAAGAAACAACCGAGGAGGCCACGAGGCAGGGAGGCGCGCCTGCCCCCTGGGCGCACCCCACCCTCGTGGGCCCCTCGCAGCTCCACCGACCTACTTCTTCCTCCTATATATACCCATATACCCCGAAACCATCGAGGAGCACCACAAAATGCTATTTCCACCGCCGCAACCTTCTGTACCCATGAGATCCCATCTTAGGGCCTTTTCTGGCGCTCCGCCGGAGGGGGAATCAATCACGGAGGGCTTCTACATCAACACCATAGCCTCTCCGATGATGTGTGAGTAGTTTACCTCAGACCTTCGGGTCCATAGTTATTAGCTAGATGGCTTCTTCTCTCTCTTTGGATGTCAATACAAAGTTCTCCTCGATCTTCTTGGAGATCTATTCGATGTAATTCTTTTTGTGGTGTGTTTGTCGAGATCCGATGAATTGTGGGTTTATGATCAAGATTATCTATGAACAATATTTGAATCTCCTCTGAATTCTTTTATGTATGATTTGTTATCTTTGCAAGTCTCTTCGAATTATCAGTTTGGTTTGGCCTACTAGATTGATCTTTCTTGCAATGGGAGAAGTGCTTAGCTTTGGGTTCAATCTTGCGTTGCTCGATCCCAGTGATAGGAGGGGAAATGACACGTATTGTATTGTTGCCATCGAGGATAAAAAGATGGGGTTTATATCATATTGCTTGAGTTTATCCCTCTACATCATGTCATCTTGCCTAATGCGTTACTCTGTTCTTATGAACTTAATACTCTAGATGCATGCTGGATAGCGGTCGATGTGTGGAGTAATAGTAGTAGATGCATAATCGTTTCGGTCTACTTGTCGCGGACGTGATGCCTATATACATGATCATGCCTAGATATTCTCATAACTATGCACTTTTCTATCAATTGCTCGACAGTAATTTGTTCACCCACCGTAATACTTATGCTATCTTGAGAGAAGCCACTAGTGAAACCTATGGCCTCTGAGTCTATTTTCCATCATATTAATCTTCCGTCAACTAGCTATTTCTGTCGCCGTTTATTTTGTAATCTTTACTTTTAATCTTTATCACAAAAATACCAAAAATATTATCTTATCATCTCTATCAGATCTCACATTTGCAAGTGGCCGTGAAGGGATTGACAACCCCTGTATCGCGTTGGCTGCAAGGTTCTTATTTGTTTGTGTAGGTACGAGGGACTTGCGTGTGGCCTCCTACTGGATTGATACCTTGGTTCTCAAAAACTGAGGGAAATACTTACGCTACTTTGCTGCATCACCCTTTCCTCTTCAAGGGAAAACCAACGCATGCTCAAGAGGTAGCAAGAAGGATTTCTGGCGCCGTTGCCGGGGAGTCTACGCACAAGTCAAGACATACCAAGTACCCATCACAAGCTCTTATCCCTCGCATTACATTATTTGCCATTTGCCTCTCGTTTTCCTCTCCCCCACTTCACCTTTGCTGTTTTATTCGCCCTTTTCCGTTCGCCTTCCTCCCGTATGTATCTTTGTTTGTGTTTCCATGTGCCTTCTATTTGCTTGCATCTTTGCTTGCTAAAAATCTATTGATATGGATCCACTTAAAGTGTTCCACTTGGATCATCTTCGATCCTTATGCGCTCGTGCTGAAACCCCAACTAGCCTAGTTGATGGGAAATCTTTAGATGAGCATGCTCGTTTTGTGCATCACCGTTTGTCTGAAAAAGGGAAACTCTTATGGGATCAAATAAACAGATTGTTGTGTTACGCTTGGAATCTTTATGAAATTTATGATTTTACTTGTTGCACTAAGAACCCTAAAAAACACCTTCCCTACCTTTATGAGTTTAATGAAAATGAAATCTTATCTTCTTATGCAAAGAGTGTTTACAGTTACTATGAGATTGAACAAATTGAAGAATTTGTTGCTTTTAAGGGTGCTTATGAAGTTGCTTCTTTGATTGAAAAGTATGATGTTACTCTCTACGAATCTGAAAATTTTGACATACTTAAATGTTGCTATGAAAACTATGCTCATAATGTCTATGTCAAAGAATTTATTGAGAGAATGACCATTGCTTTGGAAGAAACTAATGATATGCATGAATCTATAGATAATGATGATTCCGCGGATTTGATTGAAATATCCCTTGATGAACATGATGCTTGCTATTCTTGTGGCCATGATGCCAATATTTATGAAGATGAATTTGCTATAGTTCCTTATGTTAAACATGAGATCGTTGCTATTGCACCCATACTTGGTAGTTCCTTCGATGAAAAGCATGATTGCAATGATGTTATTATAAATTCTCTTAATGCCAATTGTGTTAATAATATTCAAAACCCTAAGCTTGGGGATGCTTGTTTTTCTATGTCTAGTATTTGTTGCAATGATCATGATTGGGGTGATTCTTTTTATGACCCTGAAAATTTATTTAAGCCCCATGATGAATATGAGATTGATATTAGTGTTTGCCATAATATTGAAAGTGGGTTTGGAAGAGTGTCAACTTTAGACCCCACATATTTGGAGAATGTTCAATCTTATGAAGTTTTTGATAAAAGTGGGTTTGGAGAGGTCATGACTTTAGTTAATATTAATCCCACTATTTTGGAAGAGTGTCAACTTCGCATGCATGTGGATCGTGTTGAAAATATTTTATGTGATAGCTATTGTGTTGAATTTTCTTATGATCCTACATGCAATTATTATGAGAGAGGAAAATATGGTTGTAGAAATTTTCATGTTACTAAATTACCTCTCGTTATGTTTAGATTGCTATTGTTTCTTTCCACTTCCTTGCATAGGCTAGTTTTTGCTTGCTATGATAATTTGTTTGCCTATAAGATGCCTATGCATAGGAAGTATGTTAGACTTAGATATGTTTTTCACATGCTATATGATGCTCTTTTTGTGCTTAAATTCTTGTCTTTCTTGTGAGCATCATTAAAATTATCAATGCCTAGCTAAAAGGGGCGTTAAACGATAGCGCTTGTTGGGAGGCAACCCAATTTTATTTTTGTTTCTTGCTTTTTGGTTCTGTTTAGTAATAAATCATTCATCTAGCTTCTGTTTAGATGTGGTTTTTGTTGGGGAACTTAGTAATTTCAAAAAAAAATCCTACAGACACGCAAGATCATGGTGATGCATAGCAATGAGAGGGGAGAGTGTCGTCCACGTACCCTCGTAGACCGTAAGCGGAAGCGTTATGAGAACGCGGTTAATGTAGTCGTACGTCTTCACGATCCGACCGATCCAAGTACCGAACGCACGGCACCTCCGAGTTCAGCACACGTTCAGCTCGGTGACGTCCCCCGAACTCACGATCCAGCAGAGCTTCGCGGGAGAGTTCCGCCAGCACGACAGCGTGATGACGGTCATGATGATGCTACCGACGCAGGGCTTCGCCTATGCACCGCTACGATATGACCGAGGTGGATTATGGTGGAGGGGGGCACCGCACACGGCTAAAAGATCAACTGATCAACTTGTGTGTCTATGGGGTGCCCCCTCCTCCGTATATAAAGGTGTGGAGGAGGGGGAGGGGCCGGCTCTCCTAGGCGCGCCCCAAGGGGAGTCCTACTCCCACCGGGAGTAGGACTCCAACCCTTCCAAGAGTAGGAGTAGGAGAGAGGGAAGAAGGAGAGAGTGGGAAGGAAAGGGGGCGCCCCCCCTTGTCCAATTCGGACTAGAGGGGGAGGGGGCGCGCGGCCTGCCCTGGCCGCCACTCCTCTTCTCCACTAAGGCTCAATAGGCCCATTACACTCCCCGGGGGGTTCCGGTAACCCCCCGGTACGCCGGTATTTGTCCGAACTTGCCCGGAATCCTTCTGAAGTCCAAACATAGTCATCCAATATATCGATCTTTATGTCTCGGCCATTTCGAGACTCCTCCTCATGTCCGTGATCATATCCGGGACTCCGAACTACCTTCGGTACATCGAAGCACATAAACTCATATTACCGATCGTCACCGAACGTTAAGCGTGCGGACCCTACGGGTTCGAGAACTATGTAGACATGACCGAGACTCGTTTCCGGTCAATAACCAATAGCGGAACCTGGATGCTCATATTGGCTCCTACATATTCTGCGAAGATCTTTATCGGTCAAACCGCATAACAACATACATTGTTCCCTTTGTCATCGGTATGTTACTTGCCCGAGATTCAATTGTCGGTATCCCAATACCTAGTTCAATCTTGTTACCGGCATGTCTCTTTACTCGTATCATAATATATCATCCCGCAACTAACTCATTAGTTGCATTGCTTGCAAGGCTTATAGTGATGTGCATTACCGAGAGGGCCCAGAGATACCTCTCCGACAATCGGAGTGACAAATCCTAATCTCGATCTATGCCAACTCAACAAGTACCATCGGAGATACCTGTAGAGCACCTTTATAATCACCCAGTTACGTTGTGACGTTTGGTAGCACACAAAGTGTTCCTCCGGTATTCGGGAGTTGCATAATCTCATAGTCATAGGAACATGTATAAGTCATGAAGAAAGCAATAGCAATATACTAAACGATCAAATGCTAAGCTAACAAAATGGGTCAAGTCAATCACATCATTCTCTAATGATGTGATCCCATTAATCAAATGGCAACTCATCTCTATGGCTAAGAAACTTAACCATCTTTGATTCAACGAGCTAGTCAAGTAGAGGCATACTAGTGACACTTAATTTGTCTATGTATTCACACATGTACTAAGTTTCCGGTTAATACAATTCTAGCATGAATAATAAACATTTATCATGATATAAGGAAATATAAATAACAACTTTATTATTGCCTCTAGGGCATATTTCCTTCAATTTTGTGTTTTAATTAGTGTTTGTGCCAAGTAGAACCTTTGGGAAGACTTGGGTGAACTCTTTGCGATCTTGCTGTAAAAAACAGAAACTTTAGCGCTCACGAGATTAGCTAAAACTTTTTACTGGAGAGTGCTATTTAGTTGATTCTTTTTGAAGACAATTAATAGATAAATTACTCACGTCCAAAAATTTATTTCAGAATTTTTGGAGTTCCAGAAGTATGTGTTTGATACATATTACTACAGACTGTTCTGTTTTTGACAGATTCTGTTTTTCGTGTGTTGTTTGCTTATTTTGACGAATCTATGGCTAGTATCGGAGGTTATGAACCATAGAGAAGTTGTAATACAGTAGGTTTAACACCAATATAAATAAAGAATTAGTTCATTACAGTACCTTGAAATGGTGGTTTGTTTTCTTTCGCTAACGGAGCTCATGAGATTTTCTGTTAAGTTTTGTGTTGTGAAGTTTTCAAGTTTTGGGTAAAGATTTGATGGATTATGGAACAAGGAGTGGCAAGAGCCTAAGCTTGGGGATGCCCAAGGTACCCCAAGGTAAAATCCAAGTACAACCAAAAGCCTAAGCTTGGGGATGCCCTGGAAGGCATCCCCTCTTTTGTCTTCGTCCATCGGTAACTTTACTTGGAGCTATATTTTTATTCACCACATGATATGTGTTTTGCTTGGAGCGTCTTGTATGATTTGAGTCTTTGCTTTTTAGTTCACCACAATCATCCTTGCTGTAAACACCTTTTGGGAGAGACACACATTAATCGGAATTTATTAGAATACTCTATGTGCTTCACTTATATCTTTTGAGCTAAATAATTTTGCTCTAGTGCTTCACTTATATCTTTTAGAACACGGTGGTTGTTTTATTTTATAGAAATTATTGATATCTCATGTTTCACTTATATTATTTTGAGAGTCCTTTATAACAACATGGTAATTTTCTTTGGCTATAAAATTAGTCGTGATATGATAGGCATCCAAGATGGATATAATAAAAACTTTCATATAAGTGCATTGAATACTAAGAGAAGTTTGATACTTGATGATTGTTTTGAGATATGGAGATAGTGATATTAAAGTTGTGCTAGTTGAGTAGTTGTGAATTTGAGAAATACTTGTGTTGAAGTTTGCAAGTCCCGTAGCATGCACGTATGGTAAACGTTGTGTAAATAATTTGAAACATGAGGTGTTCTTTGATTGTCATCCTTATGAGTGGCGGTCGGGGACGAGCGATGGTCTTTTCCTACCAATCTATCCCCCTAGGAGCATGCGCGTAGTGCCTGGTTTTTGATGACTTGTAGTTTTTTGCAATAAGTATGTGAGTTCTTTATGACTAATGTTGAGTCCATGGATTATACACACTCTCACCTTTCCATCATTGCTAGCCTCTTTGGTACCGTGCATTGCCCTTTCTCACCTTAAGAGTTGGTGCAAACTTCGCCGGTGCATCCAAACCCCGTGATACGATACGCTCTATCACACATAAACCTCCTTATATCTTCCTCAAAACAGCCACCATACCTACCTATTATGGCATTTCCATAGCCATTCCGAGATATATTGCCATGCAACTTTCCACCGTTCCGTTTATTATGACACGCTTCATCATTGTCATATTGCCTTGCATGATCATGTAGTTGACATCGTATTTGTGGCAAAGCCACCATGCATATTATTTCATACATGTCATTCTTGATTCATTGCCCATCCCGGTACACCGCCGGAGGCATTCATATGGAGTCATATTTTGTTCTAGTATCGAGTTGTAATCATTGAGTTGTAAATAAATAGAAGTGTGATGATCATCATTAATAGAGCATTGTCCCAAATAAAAAAAGAGAGAGAAAGGCCAAATAAAAAAAGAAAGGCCAAAAAAAAGAAATAAAAAGAAATAAAAAGGAACAATGCTACTATCCTTTTTCCACACTTGTGCTTCAAAGTAGCACCATGATCTTTATGATAGAGAGTCTTTTGTTTTGTCACTTTCATATACTAGTGGGAATTTTACATTATAGAACTTGGCTTGTATATTCCAACAATGGGCTTCCTCAAATGCCCTAGGTCTTCGTGAGCAAGCAAGTTGGATGCACACCCACTTAGTTTCTTTTGTTGAGCTTTCATACATTTATAGCTCCAGTGCATCCGTTGCATAGCAATCCCTACTCCTTGCATTGACATCAATTGATGGGCATCTCCCTAGCCCGTTGATTAGCCACGTCAATGTGAGACTTTCTCCTTTTTTGTCTTCTCCACATAACCCCCATCATTATATTCTATTCCACCCATAGTGATATATCCATGGCTCATGCTCATGTATTGCGTGAAAGTTGAAAAAAAGTTTGAGATTACTAAAGTATGAAACAATTGCTTGGCTTGTCACCGGGGTTGTGCATGATGAGAGCATTCTTGTGTGACGAAAATGGAGCATGACCAAACTATATGATTTTGTAGGGATGAACTTTCTTTGGCCATGTTATTTTGAGAAGACATGATTGCTTAGTTAGCATGCTTGAAGTATTATTATTTTTATGTCAATATTAAATTTTATCTTGAATCTTTCGGATCTGAACATTCATGCCACAATCAAGAAAATTACATTGAAGAATATGCCAGGTAGCATTCCACATCAAAAAATTCTGTTTTTATCATTTACCTACTCGAGGACGAGCAGGAATTAAGCTTGGGGATGCTTGATATGTCTCCAACGTATCTATAATTTTTTATTGTTCCATGCTATTATATTATCTGTTTTGGATGTTTAACGGGCTTTATTATACACTTCTATATTATTTTTGGGACTAACCTACTAACCCAAGGCCCAGTGCAAATTGCTGTTTTTTTGCCTATTTCAGTGTTTCGCAGAAAAGGAATATCAAACGGAATCCAAACGGAATGAAACCTTCGGGAGAGTGATTTTTGGAACAAACGTGATCCAGAGGACTTGGAGTGGACGTCAAGAAACAACCGTGGAGGCCACGAGGCAGGGAGGCACGCCTGCCCCCTGGGCGCGCTCCCCACCCTCGTGGGCCCCTCCCAGCTCCACCGACCTACTTCGTCCTCCTATATATACCCATATACCCCGAAACCATCGAGGAGCACCACTAAACCCTATTTCCACCGCCGCAACATTCTGTACCCGTGAGATCTGATAACCCACAAGTATAGGGGATCGCAACAGTTTTCGAGGGTAGAGTATTCAACCCAAATTTATTGATTCGACACAAGGGGAGCCAAAGAATATTCTCAAGTATTTGCAGTTGAGTTGTCAATTCAACCACACCTGGATAGCTCAGTATCTGCAGCAAAGTATTTAGTAGCAAAGTAATATGGAAGTAACGGTATCAATAAAGGTAACAAAGGTAACAGTAACAAAATTAATATTTTTGGTGTTTTGTAGTGATTGTAACAGTAGCAACTGAAAAGTAAATAAGCAAGGAACAATATGTGAAAAGCTCGTAGGCATTGGATCGGTGATGGAGAATTATGCCGGATGCGGTTCATCATGTAACAATCATAACATAGGGTGACACAGAACTAGCTCCAATTCATCAATGTAATGTAGGCATGTATTCCGAATATAGTCATACGTGCTTATGGAAAAGAACTTGCATGACATCTTTTGTCCTACCCTCCCGTGGCAGCGGGGTCCTAGCGGAAACTAAGGGATATTAAGGCCTCCTTTTAATAGAGTACCGGAACAAAGCATTAGCACATAGTGAATACATGAACTCTTCAAACTATGGTCATCACCGGGAGTGGTCCCGATTATTGTCACTTCGGGGTTGCCGGATCATAACACATAGTAGGTGACTATAGACTTACAAGATAGGATCAAGAACTCACATATATTCATGAAAACATAATAGGTTCAGATCTGAAATCATGGCAGTCGGGCCCTAGTGACAAGCATTAAGCATAGCAAAGTCATAGCAACATCAATCTCAGAACATAGTGGATACTAGGGATCAAACCCTAACAAAACTAACTCGATTACATGATAGATCTCATCCAACCCATCACCGTCCATCAAGCCTACGATGGAATTACTCACGCACGGCGGTGAGCATCATGAAATTGGTGATGGAGGATGGTTGATGATGACGACGGCGACGAATCCCCTCTCTGGAGCCCCGAATGGACTCCAGATCAGCCCTCCTGAGAGGTTTTAGGGCTTGGCGGCGGCTCCGTATCGTAAAACGCGATGAATCATTCTCTCTATTTTTTCTCCCCGAAAGTGAATATATGGAGTTGGAGTTGAGGTCGGTGGAGCGTCAGGGGGCCCACGAGGTAGGGGGTGCGCCCAGGGGGGCAGGCGCGCCCCCACCCTCGTGGACAGGGTGTGGGCCCCTTGACGTGGATTTTTCTTCTAGTATTTTTAATATTTTCCAAAAAGATGTTCCGTGGAGTTTCAGGTCATTCCGAGAACTTTTGTTTCTGCACATAAATAACACCATGGAAAGTCTGCTGAAAACAGCGTCAGTCCGTGTTAGTTCCATTCAAATCATGCATGTTAGAGTCCAAAACAAGGGCAAAAGTGTTTGGAAAAGTAGATACGACGGAGACGTATCAACTCCCCCAAGCTTAAATCTTTGCTTGTCCTCAAGCAATTCAGTTGATAAACTGAAAGTGATAAAGAAAAACTTTTACAAACTTTGTTTGCTCTTGTTGTTGTAAATATGTAAAGCCAGCATTCAAGTTTTCAGCAAAGATTATGACTAACCATATTCACAATAACACTTAGGTATCATGTTTACTCATATCAATAGCATAATCAACTAGCGAGCAATAATAATAAATCTCGGATGACAACACTTCCTCAAAACAATCATGATATGATATAACAAGATGGTATCTCGCTAGCCCTTTCTGAGACCGCAAAACATAAATGCAGAGCACCTTTAAAGATCAAGGACTGACTAAACATTGTAATTCATGGTAAAGGAGATCTAGTCATAGTCATACCCAATATAAATTAATAGTAATGGATGCAAATGACAGCTGCGCTCTCCAGCTAGTGCTCTTTAATAAGAGGGTGATGACTCAACATAAAAGTAAATAGATAGGCCCTTCGCAGAGGGAAGCAGGGATTTGTAGAGGTGCCAGAGCTCGGTTTTGAAATAGAGATAAATAATATTTTGAGCGGTATAGTTTGATTGTCAACATAACAACCAAGAGATGGCGATATCTTCCATGCTACACACATTATAGGTGGTTCCCAAACAGAATGGTAAAGTTTATACTCCCCCTCCACCAACAAGCATCAATCCATGGCTTGCTCGAAACAACGAGTGCCTCCAACAAGCAACAGTCCCAGGGGGAGTTTTGTTTGCAATTATTTTGATTTAGTTTGCATAAAGGATGGGACTGGGCATCCCGGTGACCAGCCATTTTCTCGTGAATGAGGAGCGGAGTCCACTCCTCTTGAGAATAACCCGCCTAGCATGGAAGATACGGACAGCCCTAGTTGATACATGAGCTATTCGAGCATACAAAAGAGAATTTCATTTGAAGGTTTGGAGTTTGGTACATAAAAATTTACTTGGAACGGCAGGTAGATACCGCATATAGGAAGGTATAGTGGACTCATATGGAATAACTTTGGGGTTTAAGGGATTGGATGCACAAGCAGTATTCCCGCTTAGTACAAGTGAAGGCTAGCAAAAGACTGGGAAGCAACCAACTAGAGAGCGACAATAGTCATGAACATGCATTAAAATTAATAAACATTGAGTACAATCATGAGTAGGATATAATCCACCATGAACATAAATATCGTGAAGGCTATGTTGATTTGTTTCAACTACATGTGTGAACATGTGCCAAGTCGAGTCACTTAAATCATTCAAAGGAGGATACCACCCCACTATACCACATCACAACCATTTTATTAGCATGTTGGCACGCAAGGTAAACCATTATAACTCATAGCTAATCAAGCATGTCACGAGCAACTATGATCTCTAATTGTCATTGCAAACATGTTTATCCATAATAGGCTGAATCAGGAACGATGAACTAATCATATTTACAAAAAAAGAGAGGTCGAGTTCATACCAGCTTCTCTCATCTCAATCAGTCCATCATATATCATCATAATTGCCTTTCACTTGCACGACCGAACGAAGTGAATAATAATAATAAGAGTGCACGTGTATTGGACTAAGCTGGAATCTGCGAGCATTCAATAAACAGGAGAAGACAAGGCAATATGGGCTCTTGGTTAAATCAACAATAATGCATATAAGAGCCACTTCAACAATTTAATTATGGTCTTCTCCTATCGACCCCCAAAGAAAAGAAAATAAATAAAACTATTTACACGGGAAAGCTCCCAACAAGCAAAAGAAGAACGGGAAATATTTTTTCTTTTTTCTTTTTAATTATTACTACTACAACAAGAAAAGTAAACTAGCTAAAAGCTACACTAATTTTTTTGGTTTTTCTTAAGGTTTATCAAACACACAAGAAGAAAGCAAGAAAAAGAAAATAAACTAGCATGGATATTATAGTGAAAAAGTATGAGCACCGACATCTAGCAATGAGTGTGTGTGAACATGAATGTAATGTCGGTGGGAAATACGTACTCCCCCAAGCTTAGGCTTTTGGCCTAAGTTGGTTCATTGCCACGGATGGCCTGGCGGATATCCGTAGTTGTAGCCGGGGTCGTACTGAGATGCAGCAATTATCGCCTCCTGAGCTGCAGCGTGGCGGCGAGCTGCCTCTGCCCTCCTCTCGTACTCATCTGCCTCCTCTCTGGTAATAATATATCTTCCTTTTGCCTAATAATCAAAGAAGGCAGGAGCAGGGAGAGTAATACGGACAGCACGACGTCTGTCAAAGATTAAGCGATACTGGAGAGGTGATTCATTCCTCTCAACAAACTGGTGGTGAACCATAGCATCAAAGTCTAGGTAAGCAGGAGGCAATTCAATATCATCATCACGTATGGTTACACCAAGAAATTAGCTAGGCGGGTTGCATAAATTCCACCAAAGAAATCTCCATTAAATCTATTATTATGCAACCTACGTGCAACAATGGCTCCCAAATTATAAGATTTGTCTCCTAACATAGCACTCCTAAAAATACTGAGGTCAGGGACACACATATGACATGCTTCATCTTTACCAGTTACGCACCTACCTATGAAGAGTGCAAAATAATGTATAGCAGGAAAATGAATGCTCCCTATGGTAGCTTGTGCTATATCTCGAGATTCCCCCACAGTTATACTAGCAAGAAAATTTCTAAATTCAGATTTGCGGGGTTCACTAGCACTACCCCATTATGGAAGTTTGCAGGCAGCGGTAAAATCCTCTAAGTCCATCGTATATGATTTTTCATAAAGATCAAACAGGACAGTTGGAGAATTACGTGAAGATGAAAATTCAAACCTCCTCACAAAGGAACTAGTGAGATAATGGTACTGGCGGCATTTTTCTGCCTCAAAGCTCACAAGATCAGCGTTACGCAAATATGCGTTAAATTCTTCCTTGATTCCCGCTCGATCCATAAAATTTTCTGAAGGCCATTCACAGGGCCGCACTGGAGCGTCCCTTGGTGGCACATCGTCAGCATCACACATTGCAAGCCTGGGTCCTTACTTCCTTGAAGAACCACCTTGGTACATTTTCCTAAGCATATTTCTTCCTCTAAAAAATTTCTGAAATTTTTAGTGACTTCAAACAAAAGTGAGCCAAACTAAACAAAATTGATAGCAACTACTCCTACAAGTGACTAGAGCCTATATCAAGCATTAGAACTACTTGGAACCATATAAATTTGACATGCAAGCTCAAGAACATGGTCACCTAGACAGCACAAATTTGCAATGAATAAAACACTAGAACAAAAACTAATTGGACCAATGGAGGAGTCACATACCAAGGAACAATCCCCCCAAGCAGTTTTGTGAGAGGTGCTTTGAGCAAGGAGATCGAAAATCGCAGCAAAATGAGCTAGAACTCGTGCTTGAGCTGGATGGTGAATTTTTTGGGAGGAAGGAGTGTGTGGGTGCAGGAATAAGTGGAGGGGGGCACCATGGGCCCACGAGGCAGGGGGCGCGCCCAGGGGGGTAGGGCGCGCCCTCCACCCTCGTGGCCAGGTGCTTGCCCCTCCTGCTGTGTTCTCAGTGCCAGGTATTCTCAAATATTCCAGAAAAAATCATATTCCATTTTCAGGGCATTTGGAGAACTTTTATTTTCGGGGTATTTTTATATTGCACGGATAAATCAGAAAACAGACAGAAAAATACTATTTTTACTTTATTTCAACTAAATAACAGAAAGTGGAAAGGAAGGTACAGAAGGTTGTGCCTTCTAGTTTCATCCATCTCATGCTCATCAAAAGGAATCTACTAACAAGGTTGATCAAGTCTTGTTAACAAACTCTTTCCAAATAACATGGAACCGGAGAAATTTCGAATAACACTATGTTACCTCAATAGAGTTGATACTATGAACTTGAGGTTGTTTCCTCGGAAAGTGTACCATATGCTCATTACCATTAACATGAAAAGTGACATTGCCTTTGTTGCGATCAATAATAGCCCCTGCAGTATTCAAAAAGGGTCTTCCAAGAATAATAGACATACTATCATCCTCGGGAATATCAAGAATAACAAAGTCCGTTAAAATAGTAACGTTTGCAACTACAACAGGCACATCCTCACAAATACCGACAGGTATAGCAGTTGATTTATCAGCCATTTGCAAAGATATTTCAGTAGGTGTCAACTTATTCAAATCAAGTCTACGATATAAAGAGAGAGGCATAACACTAACACCGGCTCCAAGATCACATAAAGCAGTTTTAACATAGTTTCTTTTAATGGAGCATGGTATAGTAGGTACTCCTGGATCTCCAAGTTTCTTTGGTATTCCACCTTTAAAAGTATAATTAGCAAGCATGGTGGAAATCTCAGCTTCCGGTATCTTTCTTTTATTAGAAACAATATCTTTCATATACTTAGCATAAGGATTCATTTTGAGCATATCAGTTAATCGCATACGCAAAAAGATAGGTCTAATCATTTCAGCAAAGCGCTCAAAATCCTCATCATCCTTTTTCTTGGATGGTTTGGGGGGAAAAGGCATGGGTTTCTGAACCCATGGTTCTCTTTCTTTATCGTGTTTCCAAGCAACAAAGTCTCTCTTATCATAACGTTGATTCTTTGATTGTGGGTTATCAAGATCAACAGCAGGTTCAATTTCTACATCATTGTCATTACTAGGTTGAGCATCATCATGAACATCATCATTAACATTATCGCTAGGTTCATGTTCATTACCAGATTGTGTTTCAGCATCAGAAATAGATATATCATTTGGACTCTCAGGTGGTTCAGCAATAGGTTCACTAGAAGCATGCAAAGTCCTATCATTTTTCTTTTTCTTCTTTTTAGAAGCACTAGGTGCATTAGTATCATTTCTCTGAGAATCTTGCTCAATTCTCTTAGGGTGGCCTTCAGGGTACAAAGGTTCCTGAGTCATTTTACCGGTTCTAGTAGCCACTCTAACAGCATAATCATTATCCTTACTATTTAATTCATTGAGCAAATCATTTTGAGCTTTAAGTACTTGTTCTACTTGAGTGGTAACCATAGAAGCATGTTTGCTAATAAGTTTAAGTTCACCCTTAACTCTAGACATATAATCACCCAAGTGTTCCAGCGTATCGGAATTGTATTTCAATTGTCTACCAAAATAAGCATTGAAGTTTTCTTGTTTGACAATAAAATTATCAAACTCTTCTAAGCATTGTCTAGCAGACTTATAGTGAGGAATATCACCTTCATCAAATCTATAGAGAGAATTTACCTTTACTACCTGTGTCGGGTTATCAAGACCATGAGTTTCTTCAATAGGTAATGGATTAAGATCATACGTTTTTTCAACGGGCGGTAAATTAAGACCATGTATTTCTTCAATAGGAGGTAAATTCTTAACATCTTCAGCTTTAATACCTTTTTCTTTGATAGATTTCTTTGCCTCTTGCATATCTTCAGGACTGAGAAATAGAACACCTCTTTTCTTCGGAATAGGCTCAGGGGCTGGCTCAGGAAGTGTCCAATTATTTTCATTTGTCAACATATTATTCAATAGAATTTCAGCTTCATCCGGCGTTCTTTCCCTGAAAACAGAACCAGCACAACTATCCAGGTAATCTCTGGAAGCATCGGTTAGTCCATTATAAAAGATATCAAGTATTTCATTTTTCTTAAGAGGATGATCAGGCAAAGCATTAAGTAATTGGAGAAGCCTCCCCCAAGCTTGTGGGAGACTCTCTTCTTCAATTTGCACAAAATTATATATATCCCTCAAAGCAGCTTGTTTCTTATGAGCAGGGAAATATTTAGCAGAGAAGAGTAAATCATATCCTTGGGACTACGCACACAACCAGGATCAAGAGAATTAAACCATATCTTCGCATCACCCTTTAATGAGAACGGAAATATTTTAAGGATATAAAGGTAGCGAGAATTAACCCACAAGTATAGGGGATCGCAACAGTTTTCGAGGGTAGAGTATTCAACCCAAATTTATTGATTCGACACAAGGGGAGCCAAATAATATTCTCAAGTATTTGCAGTTGAGTTGTCAATTCAACCACACCTGGATAACTCAGTATCTGCAGCAAAGTATTTAGTAGCAAAGTAATATGGAAGTAACGGTAACGGCAACAAAGGTAACGGTAGCAAAAGTAATATTTTTGGTGTTTTGTAGTGATTGTAACAGTAGCAACGGAAAAGTAAATAAGCGAGGAACAATATGTGAAAAGCTCGTAGGCATTGGATCGGTGATGGAGAATTATGCCGGATGCGGTTCATCATGTAACAATCATAACATAGGGTGACACAGAACTAGCTCCAATTCATCAATGTAATGTAGGCATGTATTCCGAATATAGTCATACGTGCTTATGGAAAAGAACTTGCATGACATGTTTTTTCCTACCCTCCTGTGGCAGCGGGGTCCTAGTGGAAACTAAGGGATATTAAGGCCTCCTTTTAATAGAGTACCGGAACAAAGCATTAGCACATAGTGAATACATGAACTCTTCAAACTATGGTCATCACCGGGAGTGGTCCCGATTATTGTCACTTCGGGGTTGCCGGATCATAACACATAGTAGGTGACTATAGACTTGCAAGATAGGATCAAGAACTCACATATATTCATGAAAACATAATAGGTTCAGATCTGAAATCATGGCACTCGGGCCCTAGTGACAAGCATTAAGCATAGCAAAGTCATAGCAACATCAATCTCAGAACATAGTGGATACTAGGGATCAAACCCTAACAAAACTAACTCGATTACATGATAGATCTGATCCAACCCATCACCGTCCAACAAGCCTACGATGGAATTACTCACGCACGGCGGTGAGCATCATGAAATTGGTGATGGAGGATGGTTGATGATGACGACGGCGACGAATCCCCCTCTCCGGAGCCCCGAACGGACTCCAGATCAGCCCTCCCGAGAGGTTTTAGGGCTTGGTGGCGGCTCCGTATCGTAAAACGCGATGAATCCTTCTCTCTGATTATTTTCTCCCCGAAAGTGAATATATGGAGTTGGAGTTGAGGTCGGTGGAGCGTCAGGGGGCCCACGAGGTAGGGGGCGCGCCCCCCACCCTCGTGGACAGGGTGTGGGCCCCCTGACGTGGATTTTGCTTCCAGTATTTTTAATATTTTCCAAAAAGGTGTTCCGTGGAGTTTCAGTTCATTCCGAGAACTTTTGTTTCTGCACATAAATAACATCATGGAAAGTCTGCTGAAAACAGCGTCAGTCCGGGTTAGTTCCATTCAAATCATGCAAGTTAGAGTCCAAAACAAGGGCAAAAGTGTTTGGAAAAGTAGATATGACAGAGACGTATCAAGATCCCATCTTAGGGCCTTTTTCGGCGCTCCGCCGGAGGGGGAATCGATCAGGGAGGGCTTCTAAATCAACACCATAGCCTCTTCGATGATGTGTGAGTAGTTTACCTCAGACCTTCGGGTCCATAGTTATTAGCTGGATGGCTTCTTCTCTCTCTTTGGATCTCAATACAAAGTTCTCCTCGATCTTCTTGGAGATCTATTTGATGTAATTCTTTTTGCGGTGTGTTTGTCGAGATCCGATGAATTGTGGGTTTATGATCAAGATTATCTATGAACAATATTTGAATCTCCTCTGAATTCTTTTATGTATGATTTGTTATCTTTGCAAGTCTCTTCGAATTATCAGTTGGTTTGGCCTACTAGATTGATCTTTCTTTCAATGGGAGAAGTGCTTATCTATGGGTTCAATCTTGCGTTGCTCGGTCCTAGTGACAGAAGGGGAAATGACACGTATTGTATTGTTGCCATCGAGGATAAAAAGATGGGGTTTATATCATATTGCTTGAGTTTATCCCTCTACATCATGTCATCTTGCCTAATGAGTTACTCTATTCTTATGAACTTAATACTCGAGATGCATGCTGGATAGCGGTCGATGTGTGGAGTAATATTAGTAGATGCATAATCGTTTCGGTCTACTTGTCGCGGACGTGATGCCTATATACATGATCATGCCTAGATATTCTCATAACTATGCACTTTTCTATCAATTGCTCGACAATAATTTGTTCACCCACCGTAATACTTATGCTATCTTGAGAGAATCCACTAGTGAAACCTATGGCCCCCGGGTCTATTTTCCATCATATTAATCTTCCGTCAACTAGCTATTTCTGTCGCCGTTTATTTTGCAATCTTTACTTTTAATCTTTATCATAAAAATACCAAAAATATTATCTTATCATCTCTATCAGATCTCATTTTTGTAAGTGGCCTTGAAGGGATTGACAACCATTTTATCGCGTTGGTTGCAAGGTTCTTATTTGTTTGTGTAGGTACAAGGGACTTGCGTGTGGCCTCCTACTGGATTGATACCTTGGTTCTCAAAAACTGAGGGAAATACTTAGGCTACTTTGCTGCATCACCCTTTCTTCTTCAAGGGAAAACCAACACATGCTCAAGAGGTAGCAAGAATGATTTCTGGCGCCGTTGTTGAGGAGTCTACGCACAAGTCAAGACATACCATGTACCCATCACAAACACTTATGCATCGCATTACATTATTTGCCATTTGCCTCTCGTTTTCTCCCCCCCTTAACCTTTGCCGTTTTATTCTCCCTTTTCTGTTCGCCTTCCTCCCGTATGTATCTTTGTTTGTGTTTCCATGTGCCTTCTATTTGCTTGCATCTTTGCTTGCTAAAAATCTATTGATATGGATCCACTTAAAGTGTTCTACTTGGATCATCTTCGATCCTTATGCGCTCGTGCTAAAACCCCAACTAGCCTAGTTGATGGGAAATCTTTAGATGAGCATGCTCGTTTTGTGCGTCACTGTTTGTCTGAAAAAGGGAAACTCTTATGGGATCAAATAAACAGATTGTTGTGTTAGACTTGGAATCTTTATGAAATTTATGATTTTACTTGTTGCTCTAAGAACCCTAAAAAACACCTTCCCTACCTTTGTGAGTTTAATGAAAATGAAATCTTATCTTCTTATGCAAAGGGTGTTTACAGTTACTATGAGATCGAACAAATTGAAGAATTTGTTGCTTTTAAGGGTGCTTAGGAAGTTGCTTCTTTGATTGAAAAGTATGATGTTATTCTCTACGAATCTGAAAATTTTGACATACTTAAATATTGCTATGAAAACTATGCTCATAATGTCTATGTCAAAGAACTTATTGAGAGAATGACCGTTGCTTTGGAAGAAAATAATGATATGCATGAATCTATAGATCATGATGATTCCGCGGATTTGATTGAAATATCCCTTGATGAACATGGTGCTTGCTATTCTTGTGGCCATGATGCCAATATTTATGAAGATGAATTTGCTATAGTTCCTTATGTTAAACATGAGATCGTTGCTATTGCACCCATACTTGGTAGTTCCTTCGATGAAAAGCATGATTGCAATGATGTTATTACAAATTCTCTTAATGCCAATTGTGTTAATAATATTCTAAACCCTAAGCTTGGGGATGCTAGTTTTTTTATGTCTACTATTTGTTGCAATGATCATGATTGGGGTGATTCTTTTATGACCCTGAAAATTTATTTAAGCCCCATGATGAATATGAGATTGATATTAGTGTTTGCCATAATATTGAAAGTGGGTTTGGAAGAGTGTCAACTTTAGACCCCACATATTTGGAGAATGTTCAATCTTATGAAGTTTTTGATAAAAGTGGGTTTGGAGAGGTCATGACTTTAGTTAATATTAATCCCACTGTTTTGGAAGAGTGTCAACTTCGCATGCATGTGGATCGTGTTGAAAATATTTTATGTGATAGCTATTTTGTTGAATTTGCTTTTGATCCCACATGCAATTATTATGAGAGAGGAAAATATGGTTGTAGAAATTTTCATGTTACTAAATTACCTCTCATTATGTTGAGATTGCTATTGTTTCTTTCCGCTTCCTTGCATAGGCTAGTTTTTGCTTGCTATGATAATTTGTTTGCCTATAAGATGCCTATGCATAGGAAGTATGTTAGACTTAGATATGTTTTTCACATGCTATATGATGCTCTTTTTGTGCTTCAATTCTTGTCTTTCTTGTGAGCATCATTAAAATTATCAATGCCTAGCTAAAAGGGTCGTTAAACGATAGCGCTTGTTGGGAGGAAACCCAATTTTATTTTTGTTTCTTGCTTTTTGGTTCTGTTTAGTAATAAATCATTCATCTAGCTTCTATTTAGATGTGGTTTTTGTTGGGGAACTTAGTAATTTCAAAAAAAAATCCTACAGACACGCAAGATCATGGTGATGCATAGCAATGAGAGGGGAGAGTGTCGTCCACGTACCCTCGTAGACCGTAAGCGGAAGCGTTATGAGAACGCGGTTAATGTAGTCGTACGTCTTCACGATCCGACCGATCCAAGTACCGAACGCACGGCACCTCCGAGTTCAGCACACGTTCAGCTCGGTGACGTCCCCCGAACTCACGATCCAGCAGAGCTTCGCGGGAGAGTTCCGCCAGCACGACAGCGTGATGACGGTCATGATGATGCTACCGACGCAGGGCTTCGCCTATGCACCGCTACGATATGACCGAGGTGGATTATGGTGGAGGGGGGCACCGCACACGGCTAAAAGATCAACTGATCAACTTGTGTGTCTATGGGGTGCCCCCCTCCTCCGTATATAAAGGAGTGGAGGAGGGGGAGGGGCCGGCCCTCCTAGGCATCCCCAAGGGGAGTCCTTGACGCCCGGATAGTTACGCTACAGTAACCCTCCGCTAATGATGCCACGTCAACACGATTACTGTTGTTAATCTTGTGAGGATTCAAATCCCGTTCAAATTTCAAATTTAAAATCAAGTCAAACAATTAAAGATTTCAAAAGTCAAAACTAAAATGTTCTTAATGTGACAAATAAATCATGGATATTATTGGTGGAGAAACAACATACTAAACTATTTTAGCTAGGTGCCAAAGTTATTGTGGCAGTGGTATAATTAATGTTACAATGTTAGGTGCTAATTGAATATTTTACCAAACTAAAACAATTTGGGAAATAAAATTAAAACAGAAAAGAAAATAAATAAAAGGTAAAAGATAAAACAAAAATGAAAAAGGACCCCCCTTACTGGCCTTTGGCCCGGCAGGCCACCAGGCCGGGGCCGCCCCCCTCAGTCCCCATAACCTCCCCCCACCGACGGGAAACCATAGCCCATCGCACCCAACCCCCCCCACTACGCTCTCCTCCCCCCCGATCCGATCTGGATCTGGGCTTGCCTCGTCGCCCCTGACGCCGCGCGTCGCCGCACCGCCGGCGCCTGTCGCTCCGACTCGCCGGGCCACCTCGCCGCTCGTCGAACGCCTCCCCGCTGCGCCCCGACGACCACGACTCGCCGCCCGGCGCTGCCCGACGTCGTCTTCCCCGCGCTCGTCGCCGGATCGCCAAGCGCCGCGCCTCCTCATCACCACCTCGCCGGACTGCCGCGCCGGAACGTCGTCCCCGTCCTGCTCCCCACGCCCCACTGCCCCGTGCCCTACAACCCCGATGAGGCCCTCGGCCTCTCCTCCTCTCCCCGCACTCGCCGTCCGCCCGATGCTGCCCCATGGCCGCGGCCTCCTCCCCCCGTCGCGACTGGAACGGCGTCCCGCGCGCGCCCACCGTGGCCGGGTCTTCGCACGCGCGCCTGCCCGGGGGCGCGCCCTGCCTCGCTCCGGGGCCACGCCCTGCCTCGCTCCGTGGCCGCGCATGGAGTTCTGCTCCCCTGTGCCTGCTCCACTCCCTCCGCACCCTGGCCGCACCCACCTGCGCCCAGCCGCGCGTGCCCGTCTCGCGCCACCGTGCCCGCAGCCGCCGGCCGGGTTCGCCTGCCCGTCGCCTCGGGTCCGCCCGATGGGCGCCTCGCCTGCAACGGCGCCCGCTGCCCAGCGCCCGCTCGGGTGACACCTGCACCCGAGCGCCCGAACCCGTTAAGGCCCGTGGCCCAATGACAGTCGGGCCCCACCCCAGTACCAGAACGTTAAAAAAAGGAATTAAAGAAAATAGTAAATAAGAAATAAAAATATTAACTAATTAATTAATTAAACTTAATTAATCCTGTTTAATTAACCTAATTAGCTAATTAACCTAATTAAGTAATGTTAATTAACTAAACAGTCAATGACATGCGAGACCCTCCCGTCAGCTTGACCCAGTCAACACCTCTGTTAACTGATGACGTCATGCTGATGTCATGCTGATGCAGTAATGCCATTTTCGAATTAAATTAGTAATTATAATTTATAAATTGATTTAAATCTTTAAAAATAAATATAAAATAAACCGTAACTCGGATGAAAATGTTTTGTACATGAAAGTTGCTTAGAACGACGAGACAAATCCGGACACGCAACCCGTTCGTCCGCCACACATTCCTAGCATAGCAAACTCACAACTTTTCCCCTCCGATTCATCTGTCCGAAAACGCGAAACACCGGGAATACTTTCCCGGATGTTTTCCCCCTTCGCCGGTACCACCTCCTACCGCGTTAGGGCACACCTAGCACCGCGCATTGTCATGTCTTCCATCGTCATGCTTATGTTTGCATTATATTCATTGTTTCTTCCCCCTCTTCTCTCTAGTAGACTACGAGACCGACGTCGCTGCTGGTGCCCTGACCAACTACGCTGTTGACGACCCCTACTTGCCAGAGCAACCAGGCAAGCCCCCCCCTTGATCACCAGATATCGCCTATTCTTCTCTATACTGCTTGCATTAGAGTAGTGTAGCATGTTACTGCTTTCGGTTAATCCTATTCTGCTGCATAGCCTGTCATCGTTACTACAGTTGTTACCCTTACCTGCTATCCTACTGCATAGTATAGGATGCTAGTGTTCCATCAGTGGCCCTACACTCTTGTCCGTCTGCCATGCTATACTACTGGGCCGTGATCACTTCGGGAGGTGATCACGGGTATATACTATATACTTTATACATGATACATGTGGTGACTAAAAGCGGGTCGGCTCGAGGAGAACCCGCGAGTGATTCACGGATTGGGGCTGAAAGGACCTTTGTCCCGACGGCCCTCTGGGTGGATCTTTGTGGCGGAGCGACAGGGCAGGTTGAGACCGCCTAGGTGAGAGGTGGGCCTGGCCCTGGTCGGTGTCCGCGGTTACATCAAATAACACGCTTAACGAGTTCTTGGTATTTGATCTGAGTCTGGCCATTTGGTCTATACGCACTAACCAACTACGCGGGAACATTATGGGCACTCGACGTCGTGGTATCAGTCGAAGCCTTCGTGACGTCAGCGACTGAGCGGCGCGCGCCGGATTGGACTGGAACGCCTGCTAGGCTAGGTCTGCTTCCGGCCGCGTTTGCAACGTGCAGGTGTGCAATGGGCGATGGGCCCAAACCCCTGCGCCATTGGATTTAGACCGGCGTGCTGACCTCTCTGTTGTGCCTAGGTGGGGCTGCGACGTGTTGATCTTCCAAGGCCGGGCATGACCCAGGAAAGTGTGTCCGGCCAAATGGGATCGAGCGTGTTGGGTTATGTGGTGCACCCCTGCAGGGAAGTTTATCTATTCGAATTGCCGTGTCCCTCGGTAAAAGGACGACCCGGAGTTGTACTTGACCTTATGACAACTAGAACCGGATACTTAATAAAACACACCCTTCCAAGTGCCAGATACAACCCGGTGATCGCTCTCTAACAGGGCAACGAGGAGGGGATCGCCAGGTAGGATTATGCTATGCGATGCTACTTGGTGAACTTACCATCTACTCTCTTCTACATGCTGCAAGATGGAGGTGGCCAGAAGCGTAGTCTTCGGCAGGATTAGCTATCCCCCTCTTATTCTGGCATTCTGCAGTTCAGTCCACCGATATGGCCCTTTACACATATACCCATGCATATGTAGTGTAGCTCCTTGCTTGCGAGTACTTTGGATGAGTACTCACGGTTGCTTTTCTCCCTCTTTTCCCCCTTTCCTTTCTACCTGGTTGTCGCAACCAGATGCTGGAGCCCAGGAGCCAGACGCCACCGTCGACGACGACTCCTACTACACCGGAGGTGCCTACTACTACGTGCAGCCCGCTGACGACGACCAGGAGTAGTTAGGAGGATCCCAGGCAGGAGGCCTCCGCCTCTTTCGATCTGTATCCCAGTTTGTGCTAGCCATCTTATGGCAACTTGTTTAACTTATGTCTGTACTCAGATATTGTTGCTTCCGCTGACTCGTCTATGATCGAGCACTTGTATTTGAGTCCTCGAGGCCCCTGGCTTGTATTATTATGCTTGTATGACTTATTTATGTTTTAGAGTTGTGTTGTGATATCTTCCCATGAGTCCTTGATCTTGATCATACACGTTTGCGTGCATGATTAATGTACGATTGAATTGGGGGCGTCACAAGTTGGTATCAGAGCCGACTGCCTGTAGGAATCCCCCTTTCCAACTCCTTGGCCGAAGTCGAGTCTAGTCATTGAAAATCTTTACTAACATGGCTGTGTGGCCTATGGGCCCATGTCGCCATTGGGTGGTATTAGGATCTTTTATTCCTTGACCTATACTCTGGGACTCTGATCTCTCTCCTATTCGGGTTTAATGAATTTACTAAAATCTAACTTTAGGATCTCATTACTACTTCCTCCCGGAGAGCCCCTTCAGGCCAGATGATCGCCGGCTGCACCAGGAGATTCCGAAGATACTCTACGATGTGCTCTCGAGACTATGTGCCATCGCTTTTGCAATTCACTTCCATCGATAAATCCCTATGGATAACTAGTTACACCTATCGTTCATATTGTCATCCCCAGTTGCTCTTGTTATTACAAGATGTCCTGAAATACTCTTCGATATTCCGAGAATTCTTTATGCTTACTGTCCTACCGTTCCTTGCCGCATGAATACCCCTACGGATAATTACTCGCACTTGCCGCATATCCGTTCGTCCAAAGTTGTTCAAGTGTTTCACAAAAGTCTTCGAAATACTACCCGATCTTCCGGTAGTCCTTCTGCAAATACTTGTCTGCTTGCAGTTTGGACAATTCCATTTGACTAACAATAACCATTAAAATCCTTGTGATTGATATTCTGATCGTGTTGATTCAACATGTGTGTAAATGCACACAATCATCAGTTATTCCCTGGAAATTTCCTTCCGGCTCAGTCATCATTTTAAACGTGAGCTGGTTCTCAAGCAATCCAATTGCCGTCGGTTGTACCCTAAGCCTACTCAACTTATCCATCCTTAATCAGAGTTTTTGCCTCTGAGCCCTTGATTTGGAAATTATGATTCTTTGCCTTTGAGCTTTGAGTTAGTCAGTTGTTTCTATAATCTAAGGCCCTTGCCTTGATTCTTCCTCTGGTTGTGTGCCGATGCTCACATCAGCTCCGTTATGAACCATCAAGTCCTTTGTTGAATTATCATCTGATAGTGTCCTTCGTATACAAAAACCTCGAGAAGTTCTTTTCGGGATACATAATACCATTGGTAAATCCCGTTCTATGATTTGGCCAACCATGCTCTACTTTCGAGCTGGTGATATTTACTATTGAAGCTTGTGGTATATGTTTCCATGATACCCTGACGGGTTGAACCTATGCCTTCCTTAATATGTGTGAACCCGAAAGTTTTCACGGGTCATACTCCTCTGGTAATTCACCAGGTAGGTTTTGACACTGAAATCATCTTTATCTAGAGCAGTGATTGAAAGGTTATGCATTGAAGAAGTGGGAGTCGACCTTGAACTTTGTGTTCATGCCCATGGACACGATGTAGATCTTATCATTAAAGCTTCTCTTAAATTAATTATTCCCTTGGTATAAGTTCATCTTATATCTGGGATCTGGCCTTTTGCAATCATGGTTCCGACCATGTTCTCCTTTAAATACCATTTCTCGTGCAAGTGTAAGCACTTGTCTTCTATAGAGCAATACCCCAGTCCAACCTCTACTTTGATCTACCGTCGAGTATTACCCCCTAGTATCTCGAGGTTATCACGGAACATCATATCTTCTTATGAGTTCTCCATCAAGTACTACATTCTCACCAATTTCAATTTTTCCTGGGTTCTGAGTGGTTAGTCACTCGAGTACACCGATAACTAAATTGAGTCCGCGTCGCGATTAAACAACTCTTAGTAATCTTCTTTACTTGCGAGTTTGTACTCGATCACGTCATTCCTAGCCTGATTGGCTATATCATTATCGTGCTAAATTTTAACTGTGCTACCGGGTCCTTCTTCCCGGAGCACAAATTTCGACGGTGAGCTAATCTTACAATCGATCTTCCTCGTCATATCGTTTCTCCTTGAACAACAAACTTGATTTCGAGTTTATGTCGTACCCATGGTCCCAATAACCGTTTGCTTCATCATTCATTTAACTTGATGTCATCGCCGATCGATTACATCTTCATGAAATCTCTCGACAAATGTGTCGTGATCATCATCAGCATTCTGAGCTCTTCCAGGATATCAATTGAATTCATGATGGGAAATACCATCCTTGCCCTCGATGATTTGTGTTGTCATCAACCACTTTATTGCCTTCCCTCCAACACAAACTTGTTCGTGTTCTATGTTATACCTTGAGTTCCTTGCTATCCAGCGTTTGTTCTTCATTACCTTGGAGAATTACCATCTTTTATGTCAAGAATGCCGTGAGGATTACTCCACCTCTTAAGAATTCTTGGTATAGTGATACTTCTCACCATCACCATTCTTTCTTGGTCCCCGTGTTGTTTCTAACTGGAATACCGACAATTGAACTATGATGTGTAAATTCAAAACTTCTAACCCTATTGCTTTGAAGTGAATGATCGATTGATTCATTTTAATTCTTTTTGTTCATTAAGTCACTGTTCTCACATTTATCGTGCAATCCATCCCATATTTCGGGTGCACCTGTCAACCTATGTTTAATTGTGGATGTTTTCCTCGAACATACATCATTATATCATTTGATCTGACAAATGTTATCTCCTTGTTCACATAATTGTGGAGATCCATCTTTTTGGATATCTCGTTGAAATATCGCTAAGTCCATCAGCCACCTCCTCGTCCCCTCCTTGGTTTAATGATGAACTCTTGTTTTGGAACTCGCTTCCATAATTCTTTTCCCGAGAAACTTACTATGTCATCTCGTCAAATCGTGTTGCACCTTTTCTTCTTAGGCATCCTGAGTCGGAGGTATCCTAACACTGATCAGATATGAATCTCGGTCAGATATGATGGTTGGAACATTTTTCCAAGAGTTATAACGTTGGTCTTTATATGACCCGGTAAGGTGATGTCATGCCTAGCACACCTGGCTGGAGGGCCTATTGTTATAGTTCTTACTTTTAGCAATGTTAACCATCCTTCCATGAGGAAATTGAAAGACTTATTCTATAAGTTGTTCCTGATGAATCCATTGAGTATCCAAAGTCCGACCTTTGCTTGAAGACCATGTCAATGCTATCGCGAAGCATGTCTATGGTACTCCGATTTTCAACAAGAACATTTGAACCCCAATGCTAAATGTTTCTTGCTCAATTATCCAAACACCGTTGTATGGGTAATGTCATGAAATTTCTCTTCCCCTACCTAAAGGGTTTTCTACATTATCTCCTGTCGTGGATATCTTGCTCTGCTTGTCCTTGGGAAGGGTATACCCCTGGTACATGTGTCAAACACATTTTCCTTTCCATTGTTCTGTTTGATCTGATGATCACATTTTCCTTTCCATTGATTTGTTTAACCTTCCTTGTGATCCATATGAACTAAGCAGTAATATTCTTCTGCTTATGTAAACGCCTTGGTGTACAACCGTGTCAGTAAGCCCCTGTTGCATTTGTCGATAGCATTCTGGTAACCACCGATGGACGAGAACTTTGCCTATTGGTCCGCCTCGTTCAACGAGCAGGAAAATGGTTCTCTTTGTCCCTCGCTCTTGGTACCGATGTTGACATTGACATAACTGACAGGCTTTCCTCTGACCTGCATTGCTATCATGATCGTGCATGATCACAATGCCCTCCCTAATTTTTTAACCCACATGGTGGGCCCATAACCCATAGTTCCACAGGATCGAAACCTGGCTCTCCTGTACACCCCTGTTGCTAAAGTTATTTCTCGCATTTGACTCCGTATGTAATTCACGGGTCAGCTTCCTAGAGATGACCTATTCTGGTATTAGACGCAATACTTATTCTCGTTGCTCTGGACCCCTTTCACACTTTGTTTCAGGAAACGATCGATTGCCTACCTGCTCGAAACTTCCCATGAAACCTCATTACTTTGCCCTCGATATTTTCTTAAGTTTCAATTCGAGAGTTACTTTCTGCCACCTTCCTAAATGTTATCGACCAGATAGTCAACCTTGTAGAGGTTCGTTCGCCCGGAATACCCCCCTTATTCTTTCTTAAGTATGATGGAACCCCCGATAAAGCATGCCGACTTCATCTTGATGACTTGAAGCAGAAAAATGAAGACATCAATATAGTGGATCGACCACTTCGAGAAGAGCAATCAAGATCGACAAGATTCGTTAGAATTTCGTAACCAGATCTTTCGCCCTTACTCCACCTCTTAAAATCTCGGGACGAGATTTCTTGTAGTGGAGGAGAATTGTGACGCCCGGATAGTTACGCTACAGTAACCCTCCGCTAATGATGCCATGTCGTCATGATTACTGTTGTTAATCTTGTGAGGATTCAAATCCCGTTCAAATTTCAAATTTAAAATCAAGTCAAACAATTAGAGATTTCAAAAGTCAAAACTAAAATGTTCTTAATGTGACAAATAAATCATGGATATTATTGGTGGAGAAACAACACCTTTATAAAATAATGAAATACCCTAAAGTGATTAAAACAACAGCAAAACAATTAGTTATACTCCTAATATATTTTACAAAATACTAAACTATTTTAGCTAGGTGCCAGAGTTATTGTGGCAGTGGTATAATTAATGTTACAATGTTAGGTGCTAATTGAATATTTTACCAAACTAAAACAATTTGGGAAATAAAATTAAAACAGAAAACAAAATAAATAAAAGATAAAAGATAAAACAAAAATGAAAAAGGACCCCCCCTCACTGGCCTTTGGCCCGGCAGGCCACCAGGCCGCCCAGCCGGCCCACCAGGCCCGGGCCGCCCCCCTCAGTCCCCATAACCTCCCCCACCGATGGGAAACCCTAGCCCATCGCACCCACTCCCCCCACTACGCTCTCCTCCCCCCGATCCGATCTGGATCGGGGCTTGCCTCGTCGCCCCTGACGCCGCGCGTCGCCGCACCGCCGACGCCCGTCGCTCCGACTCGTCGGGCCACCTCGCCGCTCGTCGAATGCCTCCCCGCTGCGCCCCGACGACCAGGACTCGCCGCCCGGCGCTGCCCGACGTCGTCTTCCCCGCGCCCGTCGCCGGATCGCCAAGCGCCGCGCCTCCTCATCACCACCTCGCCGGACTGCCGCGCCGGAACGTCGTCCCCGTCCTCCTCCCCACGCCCCACTGCCCCGTGCCCTACAACCCCGGTGAGGCCCTCGGCCTCTCCCCCGCACTCGTCGTCCGCCCGATGCTGCCCCGTGGCCGCGGCCTCCTCCCCGCGTCGCGACTGGACCGGCGTCCCGCGCGCACCCACCGTGGCCGGGTCCTCGCACGCGCGCCTGCCCGGGGGCGCGCCCTGCCTCGCTCCGGGGCCACGCCCTGCCTCGCTCCGGGGACGCGCTCGTCGCGCCCGCGACCTCCCGTGGCCGCGCACGGAGTTCTGCTCCCCTGCGCCTGCTCCACCCCCTCCGCGCCCTGGCCGCACCCACCTGCGCCCAGCCGCGCGTGCCCGTCTCGCGCCACCGTGCCCGCAGCCGCCGGCCGGGTTCGCCTGCCCCGTCGCCTCGGGTCCGCCCGATGGGCGCCTCGCCTGCAACGGCGCCGGCTGCCCAGCGCCCGCTCGGGTGACACCCGCACCCGAGCGCCCGAACCCGTTAAGGCCCCTGGCCCAATGATAGTCAGGCCCCACCCTAGTACCAGAACGTTAAAAAAAAGGAATTAAAGAAAATAGTAAATAAGAAATAAAAATATTAACTAGTTAATTAATTAACTAAATTAATTAAACTTAATTAATCATGTTTAATTAACCTAATTAGCTAATTAACCTAATTAACTAATGTTAATTAACTAAACAGTCAATGACATGCGGGACCATCCCGTCAGCTTGACCTAGTCAACACCTCTGTTGACTGATGACGTCATGCTGACGCCATGCTGATGCAGTAATGCCATTTTCGAAATAAATTGGTAATAATAATTTATAAATTGATTTAAATCTTTAAAAATGAATATAAAATAAACCGTAACTCGGATGAAAATGTTTTGTACATGAAAGTTGCTCAGAACGACGAGACGAATCCGGATACGCAACCCGTTCGTCCGCCACACATCCCTAGCATAGCAAACTCGCAACTTTTCCCCTCCGATTCATCTGTCCAAAAACGTGAAACACCGGGAATACTTTCCCGGATGTTTCCCCCTTCGCCGGTACCACCTCCTACCGCGTTAGGGCACACGTAGCATCGCGCATTGTCATGTCTTCCATCGTCATGATTATGTTTGGATTATATTCATTGTTTCTTCCCCCTCTTCTCTCCGGTAGACTGCGAGACCGACGTCGCTGCTGGTGCCCCGATCGACTACGCTGTTGACGACCCCTACTTGCCAGAGCAACCAGGCAAGCCCCCCCTTGATCACCAGATATTGCCTATTCTTCTCTATACTGCTTGCATTAGAGTAGTGTAGCATGTTACTGCTTTCGGTTAATCCTATTCTGCTGCATAGCCTGTCATCGTTACTACAGTTGTTACCCTTACCTGCTATCCTACTGCTTAGTATAGGATGCTAGTGTTCCATCAGTGGCCCTACACTCTTGTCCGTCTGCCATGCTATACTACTGGGCCGTGATCACTTCGGGAGGTGATCACGGGTATATACTATATACTTTATATACATGACACATGTGGTGACTAAAGTCGGGTCGGCTCGTTGAGTACCCGCAAGTGATTCTGATGAGGGGGCTGAAAGGACAGGTGGCTCCATCCCGGTAGAGGTGGGCCTGGGTTCCTGACGGCCCCCGACTGTTACTTTGTGACAGAGCTACAGGGCAGGTTGAGACCACCTAGGAGAGATGTGGGCCTGGCCCTGGTCGGCGTTCACGGATACTTAACATGCTTAACGAGACCTTGGTATTTGATCTGAGTCTGGCCATTTGGTCTATACGCACTAACCAACTACACGGGAACAGTTATGGGCACTCGACGTCGTGGTATCAGCCGAAGCCTTCGTGACTTCAGCGACTGAGCGGCGCGCGCCGGATTGGACTGGAACGCCTGCTAGGCTAGGTCTGCTTTCGGCCGCGTTCGCAACATGCAGGTGTGCAATGGGCGATGGGCCCAGACCCCTGTGCCATAGGATTTATACCGGCGTGCTGACCTCTCTGTTGTGCCTAGGTGGGGCTGCGACGTGTTGATCTTCCGAGGCCAGGCATGACCCAAGAAAGTGTGTCCGGCCAAATGGGATCGAGCGTGTTGGGTTGTGTGGTGCACCCCTGCAGGGAAGTTTATCTATTCGAATAGCCGTGTCCCTCGGTAAAAGGACGACCCGCAGTTGTACCTTGACCTTATGACAACTAGAACCGTATACTTAATAAAACACACCCTTCCAAGTGCCAGATACAACCCGGTGATCGCTCTCTAACAGGGCGACGAGGAGGGGATCGCCGGGTAGGATTATGCTATGCGATGCTACTTGGTGAATTTACCATCTACTCTCTTCTACATGCTGCAAGATGGAGGTGGCCAGAAGCGTAGTCTTCGGCAGGATTAGCTATCCCCCTCTTACTCTGGCATTCTACAGTTCAGTCCACCGATATGGCCCTTTACACATATACCCATGCATATGTAGTGTAGCTCCTTGCTTGCGAGTACTTTGGATGAGTACTCACGGTTGCTTTTCTCCCTCTTTTCCCCCTTTCCTTTCTACCTGGTTGTCGCAACCAGATGCTGGAGCCCAGGAGCCAGACGCCACCGTCGACGACGACTCCTACTACACCGGAGGTGCCTACTACTACGTGCAGCCCGCTGACGACGACCAGGAGTAGTTAGGAGGATCCCAGGCAGGAGGCCTCCGCCTCTTTCGATCTGTATCCCAGTTTGTGCTAGCCATCTTATGGCAACTTGTTTAACTCATGTCTGTACTCAGATATTGTTGCTTCCGCTGACTCGTCTATGATCGAGCACTTGTATTCGAGCCCTCGAGGCCCCTGGCTTGTATTATGATGCTTGTATGACTTACTTATGTTTTAGAGTTGTGTTGTGATATCTTCCCGTGAGTCCCTGATCTTGATCGTACACGTTTGCATGCATGATTAGTGTACGATTGAATCGGGGGCGTCACAGTCCTACTCCCACCGGGAGTAGGACTCCAACCCTTCCAAGAGTAGGAGTAGGAGAGAGGGAAGGACTAGAGAGGGGGAAGGAAAGAGGGGCGCCACCCCGCTCCTTGTCCAATTCGGACTAGAGGGGGAGGGGGCGCGCGGCCTGCCCTGGCTGCCTTCCTCTTCTCCACTAAGGCCCAATAGGCCCATTACACTCCCCGGGGGGTTCCGGTAACCCCCCGGTACTCCGGTATTTGTCCAAACTTGCCCGGAACCCTTCCGAAGTCCAAGCTGTTGGGGAACGTAGTAATTTCAAAAAAAATCATATGCACACGCAAGATCATGGTGATGTATAGCAACGAGAGGGGAGAGTGTGTATACGTACCCTTGTAGACCGAAAGCGGAAGCGTTATGACAACGCGGTTGATGTAGTTGTACGTCTTCACGATCGACCGATCCTTAGTACCGAACGTACGGCACCTCCGTGTTCAGCACACGTTCATCTCCGTGACGTCCCGCAATCTCACGATCCAGTAGAGCTTCGAGGGAGAGTTCCGCCAGCACGACGGCGTGATGACGGTGATGATGATGCTACCGACGCAGGGCTTCGCCTAAGCACTGCTACGATATGACCGAGGTGGATTATGGTGGTGGGGGGCACCGCACACGGCTAAGAGAGATCAATGATCAACTTGTGTGTCCATGGGGTGCCCCCTCCCCCGTATATAAAGGAGTGGAGGAGGGGGAGGGCCGGCCCTCTACTATGGCGCGCCCTGGGGAGTCCTACTCCCACCGGGAGTACGATTCCCCCCCTTCCATGTAGTAGGAGTAGGTGAGAAGGAAAGGGAAAAGAGAAGAGAAGGAAGGAGGGGGCGCCGCCCCTCCCCTAGTCCAATTCGGACTAGGCCTTGGGGGGGCGCAACCTCCCCTCTCTCTTTCCCCTAAAGCCCAATAAGGCCCATATACTCCCCGATGAATTCTCGTAACTCTCTGGTACTCGGAACCTTTCCGATGTCCGAATATAGTCGTCCAATATATCGATCTTTACGTCTCGACCATTTCGAGACACCTCGTCATGTCCCCGATCTCATCCGGGACTCCGAACTACCTTCGGTACATCAAAACACATAAACTCATAATACCGATCGTCACCAAACGTTAAGCGTGCGGACCCTACGGGTTCGAGAACTATGTAGACATGACCGAGACTCGTCTCCGGTCAATAAACAATATCGGAACCTGGATGCTCATATTGGCTCCCACATATTCTACGAAGATCTTTATCGGTCAAACAGCATAACAACATACGTTGTTCCCTTTGTCATCGGTATGTTACTTGCCTGAGATTCGATCGTCGGTATCACAATACCTAGTTCAATCTCGTTACCGGCAAGTCTCTTTACTTGTTCCGTAATGCATCATCCTGCAACTAACTCATTAGTCACATTGCTTGCAAGGCTTATAGTGATGTGCATTACCGAGATGGGCCCAGAGATACCTCTCCGATACTCGGAGTGACAAATTGTAATCTCGATCTATGCCAACCCAACAAACACCTTCGGAGACACCTGTAGAGCGTCTTTATAATCACCCAGTTACGTTTTGACGTTTGATAGCACACAAGGTGTTCCTCCGGTATTTGGGAGTTGCATAATCTCATAGTCATAGGAACATGTATAAGTCATGAAGAAAGCAATAGCAATATACTAAACGATCAAATGCTAAGCTAATGGAATGGGTCAAGTCAATCACATCATTCTCTAATGATGTGATCCCGTTAATCAAATGACAACTCATGTCTATGGCTAGGAAACTTAACCATCTTTGATTCAACGAGCTAGTCAAGTAGAGGCACACTAGTGACACTCTGTTTGTCTATGTATTCACACATGTATCAAGTTTCTGGTTAATACAATTCTAGCATGAATAATAAACATTTATCATGAAATAAGGAAATAAATAATAACTTTATTATTGCCTCTAAGGCATATTTCCTTCAGTCTCCCACTTGCACTAGAGTCAATAATCTAGTTCACATCGCAATGTGATTTAACACCAATAGTTCACATCACCATGTGATTAACACCCAAAGGGTTTACTAGAGTCAATAATCTAGTTCACATCGCTATGTGATTAACACCCAAAGAGTAGTAAGGTGTGATCATGTTTTGCTTGTGAGAGAAGTTTAGTCAACGGGTCTGCCACATTCAGATCCGTATGTATTTTGCAAATTTCTATGTCAACAATGCTCTGCAGGGAGCTACTCTAGCTAATTGCTCCCTCTTTCAATATGCACCCAGACTGAAACTTAGAGTCATCTGGATCAATGTCAAAACTTGCATCGACGTAACCCTTTACGACGAACCTTTTGTCACCTCCATATTCGAGAAACATATCCTTATTCCACTAAGGATAATTTTGACCGCTGTCCAGTGATCTACTCCTAGATCACTATTGTACTCCCTTGCCAAACTCAGTGTAGGGTATACAATAGGTCTGGTACACAGCATGGCATACTTTATAGAACCTATGGATGAGGCATAGGGAATGACTTTCATTCTCTCTCTATCTTCTGCCGTGGTCAGGCTTTGAGTCTTACTCAACTTCACACCTTGCAACACTGGCAAGAACTCCTTCTTTGACTGTTCCATTTTGAACTACTTCAAAATTTTGTCAAGGTATGTACTCATTGAAAAAACTTATCAAGCGTCTTGATCTATCTCTATAGATCTTGATCCTCAATATGTAAGCAGCTTCACCGAGGCCTTTCTTTGAAAAACTCCTTTCAAATACTCCTTTATGCTTTCTAGAAAATTCTACATTATTTCCGATCAACAATATGTCATTCACATATACTTATCAGAAATGCTGTAGTGCTCCCACTCACTTTCTTGTAAATACAGGCTTCACCGCGAGTCTGTATGAAACTATATGCTTTGATCAACTCATCAAAGCGTATATTCCAACTCCGAGATGTTTGCACCAGTCCAGAGATGGATTGCTGGAGCTTGCACATTTTGTTAGCACCTTTAGGATCGACAAAACCTTCTGGTTGCATTATATCCAACTCTTCTTTAAGAAATCCATTAAGGAATGTAGTTTTGACATCCATTTGCCAGATTTCATAAAATGTGGCAATTTGCTAACATGATTCGGACAGACTTAAGAATCGCTATGAGTGAGAAAATCTCATCGTAGTCAACACCTTGAACTTTGTCAAAAACCTTTTTCGACAAGTCTAGCTTTGTAGATAGTAACACAACTATCAGTGTCCGTCTTCCTCTTGAAGATCCATTTATTTTCTATGGCTTGCCGATCATTGGGCAAGTCAACCAAAGTCCACACTTTTGTTCTCATAGATGGATCCCATCTCAGATTTCATGGCCTCAAGCCATTTCGCGGAATCTGGGCTCATCATCGCTTCCTCATAGTTCGTAGGTTCGTCATGGTCAAGTAACATGACCTCCAGAATAGGATTACCATACCACTCTGGTGCGGATCTCACTCTGGTTGACCTACGAGGTTCGGTAGTAACTTGATCTAAAGTTACATGATCATCATCATTAGATTCCTCACTAATTGGTGTAGGAGTCACAGGAACAAATTTCTGTGATGAACTACTTTCCAATAAGGGAGCAGGTATAGTTACCTCAACAAGTTCTACTTTCCTCCCACTCACTTCTTTCGAGAGAAACTCCTTCTCTAGAAAGGATCCATTCTTAGCAACGAATGTCTTGCCTTCGGATCTGTGATAGAAGGTGTACCCAACTGTCTCCTTTGGGTATCCTATGAAGACACATTTCTCCGATTTGGATTTGAGCTTATCAGGATGAAACTTTTTCACATAAGCATCGCAACCCCAAACTCTAAGAAACGACAACTTTGGTTTCTTGCCAAACCACAGTTCATATGGTGCCGTCTCAACGTATTGAGATGGTGCCCTATTTAACGTGAATGCAGCTGTCTCTAATGCATAACCCCAAAACGATAGTGGTAAATCGGTAAGAGACATCATAGATTGCACCATATCTAATAAAGTACGGTTACAATGTTCGGACACACCATTACGCTGTGGTGTTCCAGGTGGCGTGAGTTGTGAAAATATTCCGTATTTTTTCAAATGAAGACCAAACTCGTAACTCAAATATTCTCCTCCACGATCATATCGTAGAAACTTTATTTTCTTGTTACGATGATTTTCCACTTCACTCTGAAATTATATGAAATTTTCAAATGTTTCAGACTTATGTTTCATCAAGTAGATATACCCATATCTACTCAAATCATCTGTGAAGGTCAGAAAATAACGATACCCGCCGCGAGCCTCAACACTCATCGGATATCATACATCAATATGTATTATTTCCAATAGGTCAGTTGCTCGCTCCATTGTTCTAGAGAACGGAGTCTTAGTCATCTTGCCCATAAGGCATGGTTCGCAAGCATCAAGTGATTCATAATCAAGTGATTCCAAAATCCCATCAGCATGGAGTTTCTTCATGCGCTTTACACCAATATGACCTAAACGGCAGTGCCACAAATAAGTTGCACTATCTTTATTAACTTTGCATCTTTTGGCTTCAATATTATGAATATGTGTATCACTACCATCGAGATCCAACAAACCATTTTCATTGGGTGTATGACCATAGAAGGTTTTATTCATGTAAACAGAACAACAATTATTCTCTAACTTAAATGAATAACCGTATTGCAATAAACATGATCGAATCATATTCATGCTCAACGCAAACACCAAATAACACTTATTTAGGTTCAACACTAATCCCGAAAGTATAGGGAGTGTGCGATGATGATCATATCAATCTTGGAACTACTTCCAACACACATCGTCACCTCGCCCTTAACTAGTTTCCGTTCATTCTGCAACTCCCGTTTCGAGTTACTACTCTTAGCAACTGAACCAGTATCAAATGCCGAGGAGTTGCTATAAACACTAGTAAAGTACACATCAATAACATGTATATCCAATATATCTTTGTTTACTTTGCCATCCTTCTTATCTGCCAAGTATCTAGGGCAGTTCCACTTCCAGTGACCATTTCCTTTGAAGTAGAAGCACTCAGTTTCAGGCTTGGGTCTAGCTTTGGGCTTCTTCACGGGAGCAGCAACTTGCTTGCCGTTCCTTTTGAAGTTCCCCTTCTCCCCTTTGCCCTTTTCTTGAAACCAGTGGTCTTGTCAACCATCAACACTTGATGCTTTTCTTGATTTATACCTTTGTCGATTTCAGCATCACGAAGAGCTTGGGAATCGTTTCTGTTATCCCTTGCATATTATAGTTCATCACGAAGTTCTAGTAACTTGGTGATAGTGACTAGAGAACTCTGTCAATCACTATCTTATCTGGAAGATTAACTCCCACTAGATTCAAGTGATTGTAGTACTCAGACATTCTGAGTGCATGCTCACTAGCTGAGCTATTCTCCTCCATCTTGTAGGCAAAGTACTTGTCAAAGGTCTCATACCTTTCGACATGGGCATGAGTCTGAAATACTAATTTCAACTCTTGGAACATCTCATATGCTCCGTGGCGTTCAAAACGTCTTTTAAGCCCCGATTCTTAGCCGTAAAGCATGGTACACTAAACTATCAAGTAGTCATCATACCGAGCTTTGCCAAATGTTCATAATGTCTGCATATGCTCCTGAAATAGGTCCATCACCTAGCGGTGCATCAAGGACATAATTCTTCTGTGCATCAATGAGGATAATTCTCAGATCACGGACCAAGTCCGCATCATTGCTACTAAGATCTTTCAACATATTTTTTTTCTCTAGGAACATATCAAAATAAACCGGGAGCAACATCGCGAGCTATTGATCTACAACATAGATATGCTAATACTACCAGGACTAAGTTGATGATAAATTAAAGTTCAATTAATCATATTACTTAAGAACTCCCACTTAGATAGACATCCCTCTAATCATCTAAGTGATCACATGATCCATATCAACTAAACCATGTCCGATCATCACGTGAGATGGAGTAGTTTTGATGGTGAACATCACTATGTTGATCATATATTCTATATGATTCATGCTCGACCTTTCGGTCTCCAGTGTTCCGAGGCCATATCTGCATATGCTAGGCTCGTCAAGTTTAACCCGAGTATTTCTGCATGTGCAAAACTGGCTTGCACCCGTTGTATATGAACGTAGAGCTTATCACACCCGATCATCACGTGGTGTCTCGGCACGACGAACTTTGGCAACGGTGCATACTCAGGGAGAACACTTGTACCTTGAAATTTAGTGAGAGATCATTTTATAATGCTACCGTCGATCTAAGCAAAATAAGATACATAAAAGATAAATATCACATGCAATCAATATAAGTGATATGATATGGCCATCATCATCTTGTGCCTTTGATCTCCATCTCCAAAGCACCGTCATGATCACCATTGTCACCGGCGGGACACCTTGATCTTCATCGTAGCATCGTTGCGTCTCGCCAACTATTGCTTCTACGACTATCGCTACCGCTTAGTGACAAAGTAAAGCAATTACATGGCGATTGCATTTCATACAATAAAGCAACAACCATATGGCTCCTACCAGTTGCCGATAACTCCGTTACAAAACATGATCATCTCATACAATAAAATATAGCATCATGTCTTGACCATATCACATCACAACATGCCCTACAAAAACAAGTTAGACGTCCTCTACTTTGTTGTTGCAAATTTTACGTGGCTGCTATGGGCTGAGCAAAAACCATTCTTACCTACGCATCAAAACCACAATGATATTTCGTCAAGTTAGTGCTGTTTTAACCTTCAATAAGGACCGGGCGTAGTCACACTCAGTTCAACTAAAGTTGGAAAAACTGACACCTGCCAGCCACCTGTGTGCGAAGCACGTCGGTAGGACCAGTCTCGTGTAAGCGTATGCGTAATGTTGGTCCGGGCCGCTTCATCCAACAATACTGCCGAACCAAAGTATGACATGCTGGTAAGCAGTATGACTTGTATCGCCCACAACTCACTTGTGTTCTACTCGTGCATATAACATCTACGCATAAACCTGGCTCTAATACCACTGTTGGGGAACGTAGTAATTTCAAAAAAATTCCTACGCACACGCAAGATCATGGTGATGCATAGCAACAAGAGGGGAGAGTGTGTCGACGTACCCTCGTAGACCGAAAGCGGAAGCGTTATGACAACGCGGTTGATGTAGTCGTACGTCTTCACGATCGACCGATCCTCACTACCGAATGTACGGCACCTCCGTGTTCAGCACACGTTCAGCTCCGTGACGTCCCGCGAACTCACGATCCAGTAGAGCTTCGAGGGAGAGTTCCGTCAGCACGACAGCTTGATGACGGTGATGATGCTACCGACGCAGGGCTTCGCCTAAGCACTGCTACGATATGACCGAGGTGGATTATGGTGGAGGGGGACACCGCACACGACTAAGAGAGATCAATGATCAACTTGTGTGTCCACGGGGTGCCCCCTCCCCCGTATATAAAGGAGTGGAGGAGGGGGAGGGCTGGCCCTCTACTATGGCGCGACCTGGGGAGTCCTACTCCCACCGGGAGTAGGATTCCCCCCCCTTCCATGTAGTAGGAGTAGGAGAGAAGGAAAGGGAAAAGAGAAGAGAAGGAAGGAGGGGGCGCCGCCCCTCCCCCTAGTCCAATTCGGACTAGGCCTGGGGGAGGGGGGGCGCAGCCTCCCCTCTCTCTTTCCCCTAAAGCCCAATAAGGCCCATATACTCCGCGGCGAATTCCCGTAACTCTCCGGTACTCCGATAAATACCCGAATCACTCGGAACCTTTCCGATGTCCGAATATAGTCGTCCAATATATCGATCTTTACGTCTCAACCATTTTGAGACTCCTCGTCATGTCCCCGATCTCATCCGGGACTCTGAACTACCTTCGGTACATCAAAACACATAAACTCATAATACCGATCGTCACCGAACGTTAAGCGTGCGGACCCTACGGGTTCGAGAACTATGTAGACATGACCATTTCTAGACTCCTCGTCATGTCCGTGATCATATCCGGGACTCCGAACTACCTGTGGTACATCAAAACACATAAATTCATATTACCGATTGTCACCGAACGTTAAGCGTGCGGACCCTACGGGTTCGAGAACTATGTAGACATGACCGAGACTCGTGGCTACTACAACCATGGCATTTGCACACACCAAAGTAAACTATTAAATGCATAATTACATAGGTGGCTACTACACACATTAAATTTCCACACACCAATAAAGTAAACTATATATTACATTGATAACCCACAAGTATAGGGGATCGCAACAGTTTTCGAGGGTTGAGTATTCAACCCAAATTTATTGATTCGACACAAGGGGAGCCAAAGAATATTCTCAAGTATTCGCAGTTGAGTTGTCAATTCAACCACACCTGGATAACTTAGTATCTGCAACAAAGTGTTTAGTAGCAAAGTAGTATGATGATAGTGGTAACGGTAACAAAAGTAATATTTTTGGGTTTTGTAGTGATTGTAACAGTAGCAACGGAAAAGTAAATAAGTGAGGAACAATATCTGAAAAGCTCGTAGGCATTGGATCGGTGATGGAGAATTATGCCGGATGCAGTTCATCATGTAAGAATCATAACATAGGGTGACACAGAACTAGCTCCAATTCATCAATGTAATGTAGGCATGTATTCCGAATATAGTCATACGTGCTTATGGAAAAGAACTTGCATGACATCTTTTGTCCTACCATCCCGTGGCAGCGGGGTCCTAGCGGAAACTAGGGGATATTGAGGCCTCCTTTTAATAGAGTACCGGAACAAAGCATTAGCACATAGTGAATACATCAACTCCTCAAACTATGGTCATCACCGGGAGTGGTCCCGATTATTGTCACTTTGGGGTTGCCGGATCATAACACATAGTAGGTGACTATAGACTTGCAAGATAGGATCAAGAACTCACATATATTCATGAAAACATAATAGGTTCAGATCTAAAATCATGGCACTCGGGCCCTAGTGACAAGCATTAAGCATAGCAAAGTCATAGCAACATCAATCTCAGAACATAGTGGATACTAGGGATCAAACCCTAACAAAACTAATTCGATTACATGATAGATCTCATCCAACCCATCACCGTCCAGCAAGCCTACGATGGAATTACTCACGCACGGCGGTGAGCATCATGGAATTGGTGATGGAGGATGGTTGATGATGACGACTGCGACGAATCCCCCTCTCCGGAGCCCCGAACGGACTCCAAATCAGCCCTCCCGAGAGGTTTTAGGGCTTGGCGGCGGCTCCGTATCGTAAAACGCGATGAATCCTTCTCTCTGATTTTTTTTTCTCCCCGAAAGTGAATATATGGAGTTGGAGTTGAGGTCGGTGGAGCGTCAGGGGGCCCACGAGGTAGGGCGCGCGCCACCCACCCTCATGGATAGGGTGTGGGCCCCCTGACATGGATTTTTCTTCCAATATTTTTCATATTTTCCAAAAAGATGTTCCGTGGAGTTTCAGGTCATTCCGAGAACTTTTGTTTCTGCACATAAATAACACCATGGAAAGTCTGCTGAAAACAGCGTCAGTCCGGGTTAGTTCCATTCAAATCATGCAAGTTAGAGTCCAAAACAAGGGCAAAAGTGTTTGGAAAACTAGATACGACGGAGACGTATCAACTCCCCCAAGCTTAAACCTTTGCTTGTCCTCAAGCAATTCAGTTGATAAACTGAAAGTGATAAAGAAAGACTTTTACAAACTCTGTTTGCTCTTGTTGTTGTAAATATGTAAAGCCAGCATTCAAGTTTTCAGCAAAGATTATGACTAACCACATTCACAATAACTCTTAGGTCTCACGTTTACTCATATCAATGGCATAACCAACTAGCGAGCAATAATAATAAATTTCGGATGACAACACTTTCTCAAAACAATCATGATATGATATAACAAGATGGTATCTCGCTAGCCCTTTCTGAGACCGCAAAACATAAATGCAGAGCACCTTTAAAGATCAAGGACTGACTAGACATTGTAATTCATGGTAAAAGAGATCCAATCATAGTCATACCCAATATAAATTAATAGTAATGGGTGCAAATGACAGCTGCACTCTCCAGCTAGTGCTCTTTAATAAGAGGGTGATGACTCAACACAAAACTAAATAGATAGGCCCTTCGCAGAGGGAAGTAGGGATTTGTAGAGGTGCCAGAGCTCGGTTTTGAAATAGAGATAAATAATATTTTGAGCGGTATACTTTCATTGTCAACATAACAACCTAGAGATGGCGATATCTTCCATGCTACACACATTATAGGCGGTTCCCAAACAGAATGGTAAAGTTTATACTCCCCCTCCGCCAACAAGCATCAATCCATGGCTTGCTCGAAACAACGAGTGCCTCCAACAAGCAACAGTCCCAGGGGGAGTTTTGTTTGCAATTATTTTGATTTAGTTTGCATAAAGCATGGGACTGGGCATCCCGGTGACCAGCCATTTTCTCGTGAATGAGGAGCGAAGTCCACTCCTCTTGAGAATAACCCGCCTAGCATGGAAGATACGGACAGCCCTAGTTGATACATGAGCTATTTGTAACATCCCAAATTTTCAATTTGGAATGTTATAAATTAGAGCATCATTGCATATCATATTTTATTTGCATTTTGATTTTGATCCTAGAAATTCTACGCAACTCAAGGACCCACGGAGAGAGTTGGGGATTTCGTTATTTTCATATTTGGGTTTCCTCAAATTTTGAAAAGAGGATCATTTGATTTTATTTATTTTATCTTCAATTATTTCATTTATAAAAATACGAGAGAGGGAATAAAATGACTTTCCCCAAAATAAGAAATATTGAGGATTTAATAAAAAAATCAAATATTATTTTATTTGGAAGTTTTCGCTATTTTATTTGAATTTAGAAAAAATTGCACGTTTTTCAAAACTGCATTTTAGGGCCAAGAAAATGTTCATCTCGTTCTAAATATTTTTTTAGACAGTGAAAATTTGTTTTGGCATTCTTAGATTTTTATTTTATTTCCTAGAATTTTTCTTAGTTTCGGCGAAATTGTTTTAAAAAAAGAGTCACGCGCCCGACTAGGCCGAGGCCCAGCCGAGCCGGCCCGCCTCCCCGCCGCCGTCTCCCGCGCGGAGACCGCGCACGCGCCGCCGCCGCCGACCCGGACAGAGTCCGAGCCGGACTCCCCTCCGCCGCCGCCTTGCCCCCTCCCCCAAGCCACCACACCCCCTCTTTAAATAGCCGCCGCCGCCCCCTCACCCCGCCACCCGACCCGCCCCGCCTCCCGCAACCGTAGCCGCCGAGCCGCCGCCACCGCCTTCGCGCCGTCGCCGCCCAAAGTCGAGCCGCCGCCGCCCGGAGCCCTGCAGCCCCACCGGACCCCGCCGGACTTCGCCAAAGCCCGACGAGGTAGCCGCCCGCCGTCACCACCATTTTTTTAAAACCCGTTCGGTTTTTTTAAAACACCTAGATCCGGGTTTTTTAGAAAACCCTAGTTTTCGTTTTTTTAGATTCGATCGTTTTTTTCGGTTTAGTTTTTTTAGCGGACGTTCGTCCATACGTTCGTTTTAACGAACGAGTTCGCCGTTTAGTCGCTGCTAACGAACGTTTGTTCGTTAGCCTGTTCGTCCGTTTTCTTTTTCTCCGATTTTCCGCGATTATTTCTGATCGTGATTTCCGATCGGTTTTTCGTTTTCATTTTTCTTTTCGCTCGTTTGTCGGAATCAGGCGATTCAAGCGCCTGGAGTTTCGTCTCGAAGCCCTCTTTCCGTTTAACCAACTCAAAAAGTTTTTGCTTCTGTAGAATTTGACTTAGGTCTAGATTAGTAAACGAAGCTTGTTTCTTTCGCCGTTTGAGTTTCGTTGCTTCGTTTGATTAGATTCTTTTTGCAAACCGGAGTTCTTAAGTTGAACTTTCTGGTTAGATCTCTTATTTGAGTTTTACCTATGCATTAGATGAGTACTTATTGTATGCTTGTTTGTTTGCGATAGAGTACCCGGAGTGCGCCGCTTGCTACTTCGAATCTCTAGGTTTCACGGATCATCAGCAAGGCAAGTAACACTTTGATCATACTTTTCATACCCAGTTTTATTGTATTAGATCAATCCTCAAACACTGCATGATTAGGATCTGATTAAATTGTGGGTTTTGGGAAGTAGATGAGGTAGTACCTATTACCTGTTTTGTTTTGAAACCCTTGGGAGTTACTTCTACGTTTGCTTATATTGCTATGCTATGCTAGTAGACGTGGATTGGGTTTGAGTGTATCCATAACAGATGTGAGTTTGTTAATTAATGGTTCAACTTAAGGTGGCCACTTAAATACACATCTGGGTGGATTGAGGCACCTGGGTATTCCAGCGATTGCCTGTTTTTTATGGACCGCCACCCAGGCTCAAAGGGATCATAAGATTTTTCATGCTAGAAACTTCCATGTGCAGCCACAAGCTATTATGGGCTTTTGCATAGTTGATTAAGTTGTGTGAACTCTTACAGTGGTAGACTAGCAGATGTAGGGGAAGTAGGTGTAACTGTCTGCCCGATCGTAAGGCGCTAACGCTTCTGAAAGACTATGTCTCGGTCATCCGTTTCTCAAACACCATGTAGTGCGAGAATCCCAATGGAGGAGATCGAGTCTTGCGGGGAAAAGTGCGCAAACCTATGCAGAGTGTACAATCTAACCATGGTTAGACGTGTCCCCGGTTATGGACAACTTGAGTATCTAGTACTTGGATTATCATGTGAATCTCATCATGTTACTTTAATTAATTTTGTTGGGATTAATGTTGAAACTTAATTGGGATTGAGATGGTGTCACCCATTCTCAATGTTTAGCAACCACCATGATAGTTAAATAAAATTTATTCCTTTGAAGTAGGGAAAATTTGGCTTTTCGCAAAACTGTAACCATAGAGCTTTCCACCAGCCAAATATGCATGTAGTATAGCATTATTCTGTTCATTACTCTCTATGTGTTACATTGCCAGCATATTCCATGTGCTGACCCGTTTTCGGGCTGCAACGTTTCACGTTGCAGACTTTTCAGACGACGAGTAAGGTTCCTTAGGTCGTGGTCTTATACTCAGTGATGCCGTTGGAGTTGATGGACTCACTTATCTTCCAAGCCTTCCACTGTTATTGTTATTAGATGGCCTTAAGCCATATTTATTGTATTAAGTTCTCTTTTGAGACATTCGATGTAATAAGTGTGTGATCGCTACTCTGTTATAAATCCTTCAAGTATTGTGCGTGTCAGCATTACTGATCCAGGGATGACACTGATGCACAGAGACTTGACCGTCTGAGGTCTGGTCGCTACAAGATGGTATCAGAGCACACGTTAACTGTAGGACACGACCACTAAGCTTAAACCCTAGATCACTATTCTCTTCTCATTTCTGACTCCTCTCCATTTTCCACTCTTTTAGGATGGCGGATGCCAGGAACAAGTTCATGCAACCAGATGAAGATACACCCTTTGGACGCCACTTGAAGGAAGTCACTAGATACCTGAACATCGGAGTACCAAGCTTCACCGGAACCTACAACGCCACCCTACCAGAAGAGGAGCGTTGGATGATTCAAGTTCAAGTTCCACGATGTAACATCCCAAATTTTCAATTTGGTATGTTATACATAGATCATCATTGCATATCATATTTTATTGCATTTTGACAAATCCTCGATAAATCCTAAGCAACTCAAGGACCCTCGGAGAGAGTTGGGGATTTTCTCAAAATTTCATATTAGATTTGCATCAAATAATAAAACGAGGATTTTGGTTTTAATTATTTTCTCTCCGGAAAAATATTTCATTTAAAAATAAACGAGAGGAGAAAATATGACTTCTCCAAAACAATTTAAATACTGGAGGAAAAGTGTTAAAATCATTTATTGGAATTTATTTGGATTTCATTTGCAATTTTAATTGCATTAAAAATATTGCATGTTCTAAAAATATTATTTTTGTGTTAAAAAAATGTTCACCCTATCCTAGATTTTCTAACTAGACGGGGAAAATTTATTTTATATTTTTTGGACTTTTATTTATTTTTCTACGAATTTTTTTCCGCGGAACGTATTAAAAAAAAACTGCGCGCCGCCCGACCGGGCCGAAGCCCAGCCGAGCCGCCGGCCCATCCCGCCCCGTCGTCCTCTCCGCGTACGGGAGCGCCGCCGCCGCCGTGTCCGCCTCGGGCACGGGAGCTCCCCTGCCTTGCCCCCTCCTCCAAGTAGCACCCCTCCATATATATAGCCGTCGCCCCCCTCCTACTCACCCTGCCGCCGCCCGCACCCGCTCGAGCCGCCGCCACAAGCTACTATGGGCTCTAGCATAGTTGAGTAGGTTACATGATCTCTTGAAGAGGTGGGCTAGCAGATGTAGGGGAAAGTAGGTGTACCGGTCCACCCGGAGTAAAGAGTTATTGTTCCTGAAAGACTGTGTCTCGCTCATCCGTTTCTCAAACATCATGCAGTGCGAGAATCAAGCGGAGGCGATCAAGTCTTGTGGGGAAAAGTGCACAAACCTCTGCAGAGTGTACAAACTAATCATGGTTAGCCGTGTCCCCGGTTATGGACAACTTGAGTATCTAGTACCTGGATTATCATTTGAATCTCATCACCATGTTACTTTTTAATTAATTTTGTTGGGTTATTGATGATTTTTAATTGGGATTGAGATGCTGTCAACCATCTCAATGTTTCACAACCACCATGATAGTTAAATAAATTTATTCCTTTGAAGTAGGGAAAAGTTGGCTTTTCGCAAAACTTTAACCATAGAGCTTTCCACCAGCCATATATGCATGTAGTATAGCATTATTATTGTTCATTATTCTCTATGTGCTACTTTGCCAGCATATTCTATGTGCTGACCCGTTTTCGGGCTGCAACGTTTCATGTTGCAGACTTTTCAGACGACGAGTAAGGTGCTTTAGGTCGTGGTCTTATACTCAGTGATGCCGCTGGAGTTGATGGACTCACTTATCTTCCAAGTCTTCCGCAGTTATCGTATTTAGATGGCCTTAAGCCATATTTATCATACTTATTCTCTTTGGAGATATTCGATGTAATAAGTGTGTGATTGCTACTCTGTTATAAATCCTCCATTTGTACTGTGCGTGTCAGCATTACTGATCCAGGGATGACACTGGTGCACAGCAGCACAGACCATTTGAGGTCTGGTCGCTACAAAGGTGGTATCAGAGCACACGCTGACTGTAGGACACGACCACTAAGCTTAAGCCCTAGAAAGCTTCTCTCTTCTCATTTCTGACCCCTCTCCACTTTCTACTCTTTTAGGAATGGCGGATGCAAGGAGCAAGTTCATGCAACCAGATGAAGACATGCCTTTTGGTCGACACTTGAAGGAAGTCACTAAGTATTTGAACATAGGAATACCAAGCATCACCGGAACCTACAACGCCACATTATCCGAAGAGGAGAGCTGGAAGATTCAAGTTCACATTCCAGGAAGGACGTTTGTGCCAGTTACTGAACCCATAAGATTGGTTTTCGAAGCACCAACCTGGAGTTTAGGGAAGAGCATGGCCGCCCACATCGCTATGGGACGCATTGGAGAAGTATACCACCAGGAGCTTAAGGATACAATTTATCAGATTTGTGGACGCCGAGACGCGCAATGGGAGATGATCAGAACCAAGAAGGATGGATCAATTGCAGCTTTCATCCAGGAGCAAAACCAACATATTCGTCGCCAGGAGAACCAGATGTGCACGGACAAGGAAGAACTGAAGAAGGCTTTAACCAAGATAAGGAGCTGGAGGAAGAACTCAAGGCTACACGCGAGGATTATATGGAGGAAATCATCGCACTAGTAGGGAAGAATGACGACCTGGAGAAGAAGATTGGAGTATTCATGGGAAATCCAGTGCCAAAAGCAGAGGATGACGAATGCACTTGTCCGGATAACTACATCATCATCGACGACACCGACTCGGAACCAAGTGAAGATGACTTTGTTGACGAAGCTGGAGCAGACATCATGGAGTCTTCAACTGATCAGAATTTCTAGTAGACCACCATATCAGTAGTAGTTTTCCCCCATTTAATAGTAGCAAGCACTTTGTAACGCTAGTTAGATCGATTGTTATGCCTTGTTTGAATTGATTGAGTGATATTGATTGTATTTGTCTCATGAGCATATGGGTAGTGTTTTCCCTCTAGACCTCATTCTATTCTTAACTCTCATCTTTTCTAACCCATCAGATGCCTCCGAGACGCGACACCGGATTTGTTTTCCCACCGGAGATCACCCAGTTGATTCAGCAACAGAATGCCCTGATGCAAGTGTTAGTGCAGAACCAAGGCAACAACAACAACAACCCACCGCCACCACCACCTGTTGATCACTTAGCCCGTTTCTTGAGGCTAAACCCGCCGGTGTTTTCCAGTAGCACCGAGCCGATTGTTGCAGATGATTGGCTCCGCAAAGTTGGAAGGGAGTTGACCACTGCAGGATGCACAGATGCGGAAAAAGTGCGTTTTGCCACACATCAGCTTGATGGACCCGCAGCATCATGGTGGGAGAATTATACAGCCACGCACCCTATTGACACTGTCACATGGGACCAGTTTCAGCAAGCTTTCCGTACAGCTCATGTTTCAGCAGGAGCTATGGCTATGAAGAAGCGCGAGTTTCGCAACCTACGCCAAGGAGGACGCGCCGTAGGCCAGTATGTGGAGGATTTCAGTAAGTTAGCACGTTATGCACCAGATGACGTTGCTACAGATGCTGCCAAGCAGGAGAAATTTTTGGAAGGACTGAATGATGAACTGAGTATGCAGTTGATGGTAGCAACCTTCAACAACTACCAGGAGCTGGTAGATAGAGCTCTCATGATTGAAGGGAAGCAACAGCAGATTGAAAACCGTAAGAGGAAGTATGGACAATGGAAGTACAATTCTGGAGCTCAGCAGAAGCCACGATTAGCCCCGAAGCCGGGAGGACAGTTTCAGCATACCCATGGAGGAGGTAGTTCGCACAACCATAATGGCTCCAAGAATGGTAATGGGAATGGAGGAACCAACGGACAGAACCGTACCAACCCATCTACCCCAGCCAAGAGGGATCTAAGCCATGTTACTTGTTTCAAGTGCCAGAAGACTGGACATTATGCAACTGATTGTCCTGAAGCCCAAAATGGAAATGGCAATGGAAGCTCTGGGAAGAAGCCGAACCCGTTCAACAAAGGACATGTGAACCACGTGAGCGTGGAGGAGGTTGAAGCTCAGCCTGATGCAGTAATAGGTAAGTTTTTGGTTAAGTCATTTACTGCAACCGTTCTTTTCGATACTGGTGCATCGCATTCATACATATCAAGGGGATTTGTGAATAAGTTTAAGCTGTCCACCCAAGTTCTCAAAACCCCTATGTTAGTAACCTCGCCAGGAGCAGAGTATATGGCAAGCCAAGGATGTTTTCAGATACCATTGGCCATTGGTAGGCATGTTTTCCCCTCAGACCTCATAGTTTTGGAGTTGCAAGGTTTGGATGTGATTTTGGGAATGGATTGGCTATCGTTGTATGGAGGAAACATCGATTGTGCCAGCAAGACGATTTTGCTTACCACCCCAGAAGGAAAAAGGATCAAGTATGTATCCCGGCATATGCCGAAGAGGACTCAAGTGAATTCCTTATCAGGAGTTGTACAGGAGGAAGTACCAGTGGTGAAGGATTACCCGGATGTATTTCCAGAAGAGTTTCCAGGCATGCCACCGGATAGAGACATTGAGTTCTTGATTGAACTTTTGCCAGGCACAGGGCCAATATCTAAGAGACCGTACAGGATGCCCGCAAAAGATTTGGAGGAAAATAAGAAGCAGATCAAGGAGTTACTGGATAAAGGCTATATTCGCCCAAGTTCGTCACCTTGGGGATCACCAGTACTTCTAGTGGAGAAGAAAGATGGATCGCTGAGGATGGTTGTTGATTACCGTGGATTGAATGAAGTAACCATCAAAAACAAGTACCCACTGCCGATGATCAATGATTTGTTTGACCGCCTACAAGGAGCTAAAGTATTTTCCAAGATCGATCTACGATCAGGATACCATCAGTTAAAGATCCGAGAGCAGGATATACCTAAGATGGCTTTTACCACCAGATATGGACTGTATGAGTATACCGTTATGTCATTTGGCCTGACTAACGCACCTGCCTATTTCATGAACCTGATGAACAAGGTGTTTATGGAGTTTTTGGATAAGTTCGTCATGGTGTTCATTGACGATATTTTAGTCTTTTCCAAGAATGAGGAAGAGCATGAGGAGCATTTACGATTGGTACTTGAGAAGCTCAGAGAACATCAGTTAGACGCCAAGTTCAGCAAGTGTGAATTTTGGCTGAAGGAAGTTGGATTCCTTGGACATGTTATTTCGGGAGAACGAATAGCAGTAGACCCTGCCAAGGTTGACACAGTGACAAGTTGGGAATCACCCACGACAGTTAGAGAAATCCGGAGTTTTCTTGGACTTGCAGGATACTACCGGAGATTCATCGAGAGTTTCTCGAAGATTGCTAAGCCCATGACTGAGCTATTGAAGAAGGACACCAAATTCAATTGGACTGAGGAATGTGAAGCTAGTTTCCAAGAGTTGAAGAAACGATTGGTTACATCACCAGTGTTAATTCTGCCAGATCAACGCAAGGATTATGAAGTTTATTGCGACGCTTCTCGTCGAGGACTTGGAGCAGTGCTTATGCAGGAAGGAAGAGTTGTGTCATATGCTTCACGACAACTTAAACCCCATGAGAAGAATTATGCTACGCATGATTTGGAGTTAGCAGCCGTGGTGCATGTATTGAAGACATGGAGAAATTTTCTCATCGGAAACCATTGTGAGGTGTATACGGATCACAAGAGTTTGAAGTATATTTTCACGCAGAAGGAGTTAAATCTCAGACAGAGGAGATGGTTGGAGCTTATTAAAGATTATGATATGAGATTGCATTATCACCCAGGAAAGGCTAACGTAGTAGCAGACGCGTTGAGCCGCAAGAGTCATGTCAACACCCTCATTTACTGCACTCGTTCTTTTTGATACTGGTGCATCGCATTCATACATATCAAGGGGATTCATGGATAAGTATAAACTGCCCACCAAAGTTCTTAGAACACCTATGTTAGTGAGTTCACCAGGAGCAGAGTATATGGCAAGCCAAGGATGTTTTCAGATGCCATTGGCCATAGGTAGGCATGTTTTCCCCTCAGACTTAATAATCTTGGAGTCGCAAGGTTTGGATGTGATTTTGGGTATGGATTGGCTGTCGATGTACGGAGGAAACATCGATTGCGCCAGTAAGACGATTTTAGTTACCACCCTAGGACTCAGGTGAATTCCTTATCAGGAGTTGTACAGGAGGAAGTACCAGTGGTGAAGGATTTCCCTGAAGTATTTCTAGAGGAATTGCCAGGCATGCCACCGGATAGAGACATTGAGTTTTTGATTGAGCTTTTGCCAGGCACAGGGCCAATATCTAAGAGACCGTACAGGATGCCTGCAAAAGATTTGGAGGAGATTAAGAAGCAGATTAAGGAGTTACTGGATAAAGGCTATATTTGCCCCAAGTTCTTCACCTTGGGGATCGCCAGTACTTCTAGTGGAGAAGAAGGATGGATCGTTAAGGATGGTTGTTGATTATCGAGGATTGAATGAAGTGACCATCAAAAACAAGTACCCACTGCCGATGATCAACGATTTGTTTGACCGCTTACAAGGAGCTAAGGTATTTTCCAAGATCGATCTGCGATCAGGATACCATCAGTTGAAGATTCGAGAGCAGGATATACCTAAGACAACTTTTACCACCAGGTATGGGCTATACGAGTATACCGTTATGTCATTTGGTCTGACTAACGCACCTGCCTATTTCATGAACCTGATGAGCAAAGTGTTTATGGAGTTTTTGGAAAAGTTCGTCGTGGTGTTCATTGATGATATTTTGGTCTACTCCAAGAATGAAGAGGAGCATAAGGAACATTTGCATTTGGTACTTGAGAAGCTCAGAGAACATCACCTATACGCCAAGTTCAGCAAATGTGAGTTTTGGTTGAAGGAAGTTGGATTCCTCAGACATGTTATATCCGGAGAAGGAATAGCAGTAGACCCCACCAAAATTGACACTGTAACAAACTGGGAATCACCCACATCAGTTGGAGAGATCCGGAGTTTTCTTGGACTCGCAGGATACTACCGAAGATTCATTGAGAATTTCTCGAGGATTGCAAAGCCCATGACGGAGCTGTTGAAGAAGGACACCAAGTTCAATTGGACTGTGAAGCTAGTTTCCAGGAGTTGAAGAAACGTTTGGTTACATCACCAGTGTTGATTCTGCCAGATCAGCGCAAGGATTATGAAGTATACTGCGATGCTTCTCGTCGAGGACTTGGAGCAGTTCTTATGCAGGAAGGAAGAGTTGTTTCATATGACTCACGACAGCTTAAGCCCCATGAGTTGAATTATGCTACACATGATTTCGAGTTAGCAGCCGTAGTACATGCGTTGAAGACATGGAGACACTTTCTCATCGGAAACCACTCCGAGGTGTACACGGATCATAAGAGTTTGAAATACATCTTCACGCAGAAAGAGTTGAATCTCAGGCAAAGGAGATGCTTGGAGCTCATAAAGGATTATGATATGAGATTGCATTATCACCCCGGAAAGGCTAACGTAGTAGCAGATGCGTTGAGCTGCAAGAGCCATGTCAACACACCCATGACCGGAGAGTTACCAAAGGAATTAGCCGAGGATCTTTGCGAGCTATGTTTGGAAATAGTTCCGAGAGGCTATGTTGCCGCATTAGAAATACAGTCTACTTTGATGGATAAGATCAGAGAAGCTCAGAAGACTGACAAGGAGATTACCGAAATAAAGGAAAGGATGCGCAAAGGAAAAGCCAAGGGATTTCGTGAGGACGAGCACGATACCTTATGGTTTGAGGACCGCGTTTATGTGCCTAATGATCAGGAGATCAGGAAGTTGATTCTGCAAGAGGCCCATGATTCACCGTATTCGATTCACCCAGGAAATACCAAGATGTATTTGGATTTGAAGGATACTTTCTGGTGGACCGGAATGAAGAAGGATATTGCGGAGTACGTAGCAGTTTGTGATGTATGCCAGAGAGTGAAGGCAGAGCATCAGAAACCAGCAGGATTGCTACAGCCATTGCCGATACCCGAATGGAAGTGGGATAAGTTAGGCATGGATTTTATCACAGGATTGCCCAGGACTCGTTCAGGCTATGACTCAATATCGGTTGTAGTCGATCGTTTGACGAAAGTAGCTCATTTCATCCCAGTGAAGACCACTTACACCAGTGCTAAGTTGGCAAAGATATACATGACCAGGATCGTATGTCTGCATGGAGTTCCGAGGAGCATTGTATCAGACAGAGGAACCCAGTTTACCTCAAAGTTCTGGCATCAGTTACATGAAACTTTGGGTACCAGGCTAGAGTTCAGTACAGCCTTTCATCCACAGACAGATGGACAGACCAAAAGAGTGAATCAGATTTTGGAGGACATGTTGAGAGCTTGTGCGCTAGATTATGGATCTAGTTGGGACGACAATTTACCATATGCAGAATTTTCTTACAACAACAGCTATCAATCCAGTCTGAAGATGGCCCCTTTCGAAGCTTTGTACGGAAGGAGGTGTAGAACACCATTGTTATGGGATGAAGTTGGAGACCGTCAGTTGTTTGGACCAGATTTGATTAAGGAATCTGAACATAAGGTGAAGTTGATTCGCGATAGGCTCAAGGTAGCCCAATCCAGGCAGAAGAGCTATGCGGATTCTAAACGCAAGGAGACTGTTTACGAAGTCGGAGACAGAGTTTATCTTCGTGTATCCCCACTTCGAGGAGTTAAGCGCTTTGGAGTTAAGGGAAAGTTAGCGCCACGATTTGTAGGACCATACGAAGTTTTGGAGCGTATGGGAGAAGTTGCTTACAAGTTGGAATTACCCGAAGGATTGTCAGGAGTTCATGATTTGTTCCACGTTTCCCAGTTGAAGAAGTGCCACGCAGAGATGGCTGATATACCATTGAGAGATACCGTGCCGCTGGAAGCGATTCAGTTGGATAGTGATTTGATCTACGAGGAGAAACCAGTTAAGATTCTCGAATATGCCAGCCGAGTCACCCGCAGCAAGGTTATCAAGTTTTGCAAAGTTCAGTGGAGCCACCATACCGAGGATGAAGCCACCTGGGAGCGAGAGGAAGATCTACGGAAGGACCACCCTCACCTATTTTCTAGCCAACCCGAATCTTGAGGGCGAGATTCATCTTAAGGGGGGTAGGTTTGTAACATCCCAAATTTTCAATTTGGAATGTTATACATTAGAGCATCATTTCATATCATATTTTATTTGCATTTTGATTTTGATCCTAGAAATTCTACGCAACTCAAGGACCCACGGAGAGAGTTGGAGATTTCGTTAGTTTCATATTTGGGTTTCCTCAAATTTTGAAAAGAGGATCATTTGATTTTATTTATTTTATCTTCAATTATTTCATTTATAAAAATACAAGAGAGGGAATAAAATGAGTTTCCCAAAAATAAGAAATATTGAGGATTTAATAAAAAAATCAAATATTATTTTATTTGGAAGTTTTCGCTATTTTATTTGAATTTAGGAAAAATTGCACGTTTTTCAAAACTGCATTTTAGGCCAAGAAAATGTTCATCTCATTCTAAATATTTTATTTAGACGGTGAAAATTTGTTTTGGCATGTAGATTTTTATTTTATTTCCTAGAATTTTTCTTAGTTTCGGCAAAATTGTTTAAAAAAAAAGAGTCGCGCGCCCGACTAGGCCGAGGCCCAGCCGAGCCGGCCCGCCTCCCCGCCGCCGTCTCCCGCGGGGAGACCGCGCGCGCGCCGCTGCTGCCGAGCCGGACTCCGCCTCCGCCGCCGCTTTGCCCCCTCCCCCAAGCCACCACACCCCCCCTCTTTAAATAGCCGCCGCCGCCCCCTCACCCCGCCACCCGACCCGCCCCGCCTCCCACAGCCGCAGCCGCCGCCGCCGCCTTCACGCCACCGCCGCCGCCACCCGGAGCCCCGCAGCCCCACCGGACCCCGCCAGACTTCGCCAGAGACCGACGAGGTAGCCGCCCGCCGTCGCCGCCGTTTTTTTAAACCCGTTTGGTTTTTTTTAGAAAACCTAGATCCGGTTTTTTAGAAAACCCTAGTTTTCGTTTTTTTAGATTAGATCGGGTTTTTTCGGTTTAGTTTTTTTTAGCGGACGTTCGTCCGTACGTTCGTTTTAATGAACGAGTTCGCCGTTTAGTCGCTGTTAACGAACGTTCATTCGTTAGCCTGTTCGTCCGTTTTCTTTTTCTCGGATTTTCCGCGATTATTTCTGATCGCGATTTCTGATCTATTTTTCGTTTTCGTTTTTCTTTTCGCTCGTTTGTCGAAATCAGGCGATTCAAGCGCCTAGAGTTTAGTCTCGAAGCCCTCTTTCCGTTTAACCAACTCAAACAAGTTTTTGCTTCTGTAAAATTTGACTTAGGTCCAGATTAGTAAACGAAGCTTGTTTCTTTCGCCGTTTGAGTTTCGTTGCTTCGTTTGATTTGATTCTTTTTGCAAACCAGAGTTCTTAAGTTGAACTTTCTGGTTAGATCTCTTATTCGAGTTTTACCTGTGCATTAGATGAGTACTTATTGTATGCTTGTTTGTTTGCGATAGAGTACCCGGAGTGCGCCGCTTGCTACTTCAAATCTCTAGGTTTCACGGATCATCAGCAAGGCAAGTAACACTTTGATCATACTTTCCATACCCAGTTTTATTGCATTAGATCAATCCTCAAACACTGCATGATTAGGATCTGATTAAATTGTGGGTTTTGGGAAGTAGATGAGGTAGTACCTATTACCTGTATTGTATTGAAACCCTTGGGAGTTACTTCTACGTTTGCTTATATTGCTATGCTATGCTAGTAGACGTGGATTGGGTTTGAGTGTATCCATAACAGATGTGAGTTTGTTAATTAATGGTTCAACTTAAGGTGGCAACTTAAATACACATCTGGGTGGATTGAGGCACCTGGGTATTCCAGCGATTGCCTGTTTTTTTATGGACCGCCACCCAGGCTCAAAGGGATCATAAGATTTTTCATGCTATAAACTTCCATGTGCAGCCGCAAGTTATTATGGTCTCTAGCATAGTTGATTAAGTTGTGTGAACTCTTACAGTGGTAGACTAGCAGATGTAGGGGAAGTAGGTGTAACTGTCTACCCGATCGTAAGGCGCTAACGCTTCTGAAAGACTATGTCTCGGTCATCCGTTTCTCAAACACCATGTAGTGCGAGAATCCCAACGGAGGAGATCAAGTCTTGCAGGGAAAAGTGCGCAAACCTATGCAGAGTGTACAATCTAACCATGGTTAGCCGTGTCCCCGGTTATGGACAACTTGAGTATCTAGTACTTGGATTATCATGTGAATCTCATCATGTTACTTTAATTAATTTTGTTGGGATTAATGTTGAAACTTAAATGGGATTGAGATGGTGTCACCCATTCTCAATGTTTAACAACCACCATGATAGATAAATAAAATTTATTCCTTTGCAGTAGGGAAAAATTGGCTTTTCGCAAAATTGTAACCATAGAGCTTTCCACCAGCCAAATATGCATGTAGTATAGCATTATTCTGTTCATTACTCTCTATGTGTTACATTGCCAGCATATTCCATGTGCTGACCCGTTTTCGGGCTGCAACGTTTCATGTTGTAGAATTTTCAGACGACGAGTAAGGTGCCTTAGGTCGTGGTCTTATACTCAGTGATGCCGTTGGAGTTGATGGACTCACTTATCTTCCAAGCCTTCCGCTGTTATCGTTATTAGATGGCCTTAAGCCATATTTATTGTATTAAGTTCTCTTTTGAGACATTCGATGTAATAAGTGTGTGTTTGCTACTCTGTTATAAATCCTTCGAGTACTATGCGTGTCAGCATTACTGATCCAGGGATGACACTGATGCACAGAGACTTGACCGTCTGAGGGCTAGTCGCTACACTATTCGAGCATACAAAACAGAATTTCATTTGAAGGTTTGGAGTTTGGCACATACAAATTTACTTGGAACGGCAGGTAGATACCGCATATAGGAAGGTATAGTGGACTCATATGGAATAACTTTGGGGTTTAAGGGATTGGATGCACAAGCAGTATTCCCGCTTAGTACAAGTGAAGGCTAGCAAAAGACTGGGAAGCGACCAACTAGAGAGCGACAACAGTCATGAACATGCATTAAAATTAATAAACATTGAGTACAAGCATGAGTAGGATATAATCCACCATGAACATAAATATCGTGAAGGCTATGTTGATTTGTTTCAACTACATGTGTGAACATGTGCCAAGTCGAGTTACTTAAATCATTCAAAGGAGGATACCACCCAACTATACCACATCACAACCATTTTAATAGCATGTTGGCACGCAAGGTAAACCATTATAACTGATAGCTAATCAAGCATGGCACGAGCAACTATGATCTCTAATTGTCATTGCAAACATGTTTATCCATAATAGGCTGAATCGGGAACGATGAACTAATCATATTTACAAAAACAAGAGAGGTCGAGTTCATACCAGCTTCTCTCATCTCAATCAGTCCATCATATATCATCATAATTGCCTTTTACTTGCACGACCGAACGAGGTGAAAATAATAATAAGAGTGCACGTGTATTGGACTAAGCTGGAATCTGCGAGCATTCAATAAACAGGAGAAGACAAGGCAATATGGGCTCTTGGTTAAATCAACAATATTGCATATAAGAGCTACTTCAACAATTTAATTATGGTCTTCTCCTATCGACCCCCAAAGAAAAGAAAAGAAATAAAACTATTTACACGGGAAAGCTCCCAACAAGCAAAAGAAGAACGGGGAATATTTTTCGGTTTTTCTTTTTAATTATTACTACTACAGCAAGAAAGGTAAAGTAGCTAAAAGCTACATTAAATTTTTTGTTTTTTCTTAAGGTTTATCAAACACACAAGAAAGCAAGAAAAAGAAAATAAACTAGCATGGATATTACAGTGAAAAAGTATGAGCACCGACATCTAGCAATGAGTGTGTGAACATAAATGTAATGTCGGTGGGAAATACGTACTCCCCCAAGGTTAGGCTTTTGGCCTAAGTTGGTTTATTGCCACGGATGGCCTGGCGGATACCCATAGTTGTAGCCGGGGTCGTACTGAGATGAAGAAGACTTTGATTGCCACTGGCTGGAAATCATCTCCGGATCCCACTGGTAGTTAGACTGTCGTGGAGGCTCAAATTGTGGTTCCGGCTCCGCGGCTGGTGTAGGGTTCCGGTAGGCATGAATGGCCGCCCACGGAATGAGATACGGACCTGTAGATAAATTAAAAAAGGAGGGAACAGGCAAGGTAATAGTCTCAGGTGATGCTTATCAAAGAACAATTTGTATTTAAGCGCCCCTTCCTTATTCTTAACAATGAAATCGTGCGCTATCATACTCTTATAATCTAAATAAGCATTGGGCAGCAATTTTTCTTCTTTTTCATAGTGCCTAATAGGTATGTTATAATATGCAGCAAGGCGTGAAGCATAAATACCTCCAAAGATGGGGCCCATTGTATGGTTCAAACTTAACCGTTTAGCAATAATACCGCCCATACTAACAGTGTTATCGCGGAATAAACCATGGAACAAGATGATAATATCAGGAACACTAAGGTTTCCACAGTTTCCGCGACCAATTAAGCAAAGACTAGCAAATATGGCAAAGTAGCGTAAAACAGGAAAATGTATGCTAGTGATTCTTGCATCGGAAACCTTCCTAGTTTCCCCTACAGTAATAGTGTCAATAAACCCGTCCACATCTTTACGACGTGGTTCATCTAAACTACCCTCAAAAGGTATTTTGCAAACCTTGCAAAATTCATCTAGTGGCATCTTCTTAACAACATCATGTAAATGAAACTCTACTGAAGGAGGTGTTTCTTTAGGATAATAGTAGAAGTTTTGCACAAAAGTATTGGTGAGTAAGAGATACTGGTTGCGTTGATCGCGGACGAAGTCGGTGAGGCCTGCATTCTCAGCCAGTGAATAGAAATCATCATAAATCCCGGCTTCTCTCAAGAAATCTTTGGAAGGCCATTCACACGGCCGAACCTCCGCAGTGCGAGGCAAATTATATTTGGGCCTCTGTGCTTCTTCATTTTGCTTTTCCTTCGAGCTTCGGCTCAATGAGCCCCTCAAAAATCTCTTCATTATTTTCTGAAAAATTCTGAAATTTTTAGTAACTTCAAATAAAAGTGAACCAAGCTCAACAAAATTGATAGCAACTACTCCTACAAGTGCCTAGGGCCTATATCAAGCATTAGAACTACTTGGAACCATATAAATTTGACATGCAAGCTCAAGAACATGGTCACCTAGGCAGCACAAATTTGCAATGAATAAAGCACTAGAACAAAAACTAATTGGACCAATGGAGGAGTCACATACCAAGGAACAATCCCCCCAAGCAGTTTTGTGAGAGGTGCTTTGAGCAAGGAGATCGAAAATCGCAACAAAATGAGCTAGAACTCGTGCTTGAGCTGGATGGTGATTTTTTGGGAGGAAGAAGAAGTGTGTGGGTGCAGGAATAAGCGGAGGGGAGCCACCGTGGGCTCACGAGGCAGGGGGCGCACCCAGGGGGGCAAGCGCGCCCTCCACCCTCGTGGCCAGGTGCTTGCCCCTCCTGCTGTGTTCTCAGTTCCAGATGTTCTCAAATATTCTAGAAAATCATATTTCAATTTCAGGGCATTTGGAGAACTTTTATTTTCAGGGTATTTTTATATTGCACGGATGAATCAGAAAACAGACAGAAAAAAATAATACTATTTTTACTTTATTTCAACTAAATAACAGAAAGTAGAAAGAGGGTACAGAAGGTTGTGCCTTCTAGTTTCATCCATCTCATGCTCATCAAAAGGAATCTACTAACAAGGTTGATCAAGTCTTGTTAACAAACTCTTTCCGAATAACATGGGACCGGAGAAATTTCGAATAACACTATGTTACCTCAACGGAGATATGCACATCCCCAATAATAAGAATATCATATTTCTTCTTGACAGTAGGAAGAGGAAATTCAAAACCTCCAAAAATAATCGATGGAATTTTTCCAATAGAGTTGATACTATGAACTTGAGGTTGTTTCCTCGGAAAGTGTACCGTATGCTCATTACCATTAACATGAAAAGTGACATTGCCTTTGTTGCAATCAATAACAGCCCCTGCAGTATTCAAAAAGGGTCTTCCAAGAATAATAGACATACTATCGTCCTTGGGAATATCGAGAATAACAAAGTCCGTTAAAACAGTAACGTTTGCAACCACAACAGGCACATCATCACAAATACCGACAGGTATAGCAGTTGATTTATCAGCCATTTGCAAAGATATTTCGGTAGGTGTCAACTTATTCAAATCAAGTCTACGATATAAAGAGAGAGGCATAACACTAACACCGGCTCCAAGATCACATAAAGCAGTTTTAACATAGTTTCTTTTAATGGAGCATGGTATAGTAGGTACTCCTGGATCTCCAAGTTTCTTTGGTATTCCACCTTTAAAAGTATAATTAGCAAGCATGGTGGAAATCTCAGCTTCCGGTATCTTTCTTTTATTAGTAACAATATCTTTCATATACTTAGCATAAGGATTCATTTTGAGCATATCAGTTAATCGCATACGCAAAAAGATAGGTCTAATCATTTCAGCAAAGCGCTCAAAATCCTCATCATCCTTTTTCTTGGATGGTTTGGGAGGAAAAGGCATGGGTTTCTGAACCCATGGTTCTCTTTCTTTACCGTGTTTCCTAGCAACAAAGTCTCTCTTATCATAACGTTGATTCTTTGATTGTGGGTTATCAAGATCAACAGCAGGTTCAATTTCTACATCATTGTCATTACTAGGTTGAGCATCATCATGAACAACATCATTAGCATTTTCATTAGGTTCATGTTCATTACCAGATTGTGTTTCAGCATCAGAAATAGATATATCATTTGGATTCTCAAGTGGTTCAGCAATAGGTTCACTAGAAGCATGCAAAGTCCTATCATTTTTCTTTTTCTTCTTTTTAGAAGGACTAGGTGCATTAGTATCATTTCTCTAAGAATCTTGCTCAATTCTCTTAGGGTGGCCTTCAGGATACAAAGGTTCCTGAGTCATTTTACCGGTTCTAGTAGCCACTCTAACAGCATAATCATTATTCTTACTATTCAATTCATTGAGCAAATCATTTTGAGCCTTAAGTACTTGTTCTACTTGAGTGGTAACCATAGAAGCATGTTTGCTAATAAGTTTAAGTTCACCCTTAACTCTAGACATATAATCACCCATGTGTTCAAGCGTATCAGAATTGTATTTCAATTGTCTACCAAAATAAGCATTGAAGTTTTCTTGTTTGACAATAAAATTATCAAACTCTTCTAAGCATTGTCTAGCAGACTTATAGTGAGGAATATCACCTTCATCAAATCTATAGAGAGAATTTACCTTTACTACTGTGTCGGGTTATCAAGACCATGAGTTTCTTCAATAGGTAATTGATTAAGATCATATGTTTCTTCAACAGGCGGTAAATTAAGACCATGTATTTGTTCAATAGGAGGTAAATTCTTAACATCTTCAGCTTTAATACCTTTTTCTTTCATAGATTTCTTTGCCTCTTGCATATCTTCAGGACTGAGAAATAGAACACCTCTCTTCTTCGGAGTTGGTTTAGGAATTGGCTCAGGAGCTGGCTCAGGAAGCGTCCAATTATTTTCATTTTTCAACATATTATTCAAAAGAATTTCAGCTTCATCCGATGTTCTTTCCCTGAAAACAGAACCAGCACAACTATCCAGGTAATCTCTGGAAGCATCGGTTAGTCCATTATAAAAGATATCAAGTATTTTATTTTTCTTAAGAGGATGATCAGGCAAAGCATTAAGTAATTGGAGAAGCCTCCCCCAAGCTTGTGGGAGACTCTCTTCTTTAATTTGCACAAAATTATATATATCCCACAAAGCAGCTTGTTTCTTATGAGCGGGGAAATATTTAGCAGAGAAGTAATAAATCATATCCCAGGGACTACGCACACAACCAGGATCAAGAGAATTAAACCATATCTTAGCATCACCCTTTAATGAGAACGGAAATATTTTAAGGATATAAAGGTAGCGAGATTTCTCATCATTAGTGAACAGGGTGGCTATATCATTTAATTTAGTAAGATGTGCCACAACAGTTTCAGATTCATAGCCATGAAAAGGATCAGATTCAACTAAAGTACTTACATCAGGATCAACAGAGAACTCATAATCCTTATCAGTAACACAGATAGGTGAAGTAGCAAAAGCAGGGTTAGGTTTCATTCTAGCATTAAGAGATTGTTGCTTCCATTTAGCTAATAACCTCTTGAGCTCGTATCTATCTTTGCAAGCTAAAATAGCTAAAGCAGCTTCTTTTTCAAAAACATAACCCTCAGGAATAACAGACGATTCATATTTATTAGGGGGAGAGTCTTCATCATCACTTTCATCAATATTATCAGTTTCAATAATTTCATTCTCTCTAACCCTAGAAAGTTGTTCATCAAGAAATTCACCAAGTGGCACAGTAGTATCAAGCATAGAAGTAGTTTCATCATAAGTATCATGCATAGCAGAAGTGGCATCATCAATGACATGCGACATATCAGAACGAATAGCAGAAGTAGGTTTAGGTGTCGCAAGCTTACTCAAAACAGAAGGTGAATCAAGTGCAGAGCTAGATGGCAGTTCCTTACCTCCCCTCGTAGTTGAGGGATAAATATATTTTTTCTCGTCTTTCAAGTTCTTCATAGTGACCAGCAGATATAAATCCCAAGTGACTCAAAGAATAGAGTTATGCTCCCCGGCAATGGCGCCAGAAAATAGTCTTGATAACCCACAAGTATAGGGGATCGCAACAGTTTTCGAGGGTAGAGTATTCAACCCAAATTTATTGATTCGACAAAAGGGGAGCCAAAGAATATTCTCAAGTATTCGCAGTTGAGTTGTCAATTCAACCACACTTGGATAACTTAGTATCTGCAGCAAAGTGTTTAGTAGCAAAGTAGTATGATAATAGTGGTAACGGTAACAAAAGTAATATTTTTGGGTTTTGTAGTAATTGTAACAGTAGCAACGGAAAAGTAAATAAGCGAGGAACAATATGTGAAAAGCTCGTAGGCATTGGATCGGTGATGGAGAATTATGCCGGGTGCAGTTCATCATGTAACAATCATAACATAGGGTGACACAGAACTAGCTCCAATTCATCAATGTAATGTAGGCATGTATTCCGAATATAGTCATACGTGCTTATGGAAAAGAACTTGCATGACATCTTTTGTCCTACCATCCCGTGGCAGTGGGGTCCTAGCAGAAACTAAGGGATATTAAGGCCTCCTTTTAATAGAGTACCGGAACAAAGCATTAGCACATAGTGAATACATGAACTCCTCAAACTATGGTCATCACCGGGAGTGGTCCCGATTATTGTCACTTCGGGGTTGCCGGATCGTAACACATATTAGGTGACTGTAGACTTGCAAGATAGGATCAAGAACTCACATATATTCATGAAAACATAATAGGTTCAGATCTGAAATCATGGCACTCGGGCCCTAGTGACAAGCATTAAGCATAGCAAAGTCATAGCAACATCAATCTCAAAACATAGTGGATACCAGGGATCAAACCCTAACAAAACTAACTCGATTACATGATAGATCTCATCCAACCCATCACCGTCCAGCAAGCCTACAATGCAATTACTCACGCACGGCGGTGAGCATCATGAAATTGGTGATGGAGGATGGTTGATGATGACGACGGCGACGAATCCCCCTCTCCGGAGCCCCGAATGGACTCCAGATCAGCCCTCCCGAGAGGTTTTAGAGCTTGGCGGCGGCTCCGTATCGTAAAACGTGATGAATCCTTCTCTCTGATTTTTTTTCTCCCCTAAAGTGAATATATGGAGTTGAGGGCGGTGGAGCGTCAGGGGGCCCACGAGGTAGGGGGCGCGCCCAGGGGGGCAGGCGTGCCCCCACCCTCGTGGACAGGGTGTGGGCCCCCTGACGTGGATTTTTCTTCCAGTATTTTTAATATTTTCCAAAAAGATGTTCCGTGGAGTTTCAGGTCATTCCGAGAACTTTTGTTTCTGCACATAAATAACACCATGGAAAGTCTGCTGAAAACAGCGTCAGTCCGGGTTAGTTCCATTCAAATCATGCAAGTTAGAGTCCAAAACAAGGGCAAAAGTGTTTGGAAAAGTAGATACGACGGAGACGTATCATACATGCATGATTAACTAGCATAAACGATCATCTGATCATCATCTACTTCTTGTGACGCTTGCTCTGCTTGTGGCTTAATCCGGACTCGTCGATTTGGGTAACGAGGCACTTCCTCATGTCAAAGATTTGCCTGTGCATCTCGTAGAATGTGTACACGCTCTTGGCCGCGAATCTGAGGTGAGGTTCATCCAGTTGCCGCATCCAGGCCCTGTGCCAGGATAGGGGACTTGTTCTCTGGGCATCCTGCTTCATCTTTTCTTAGTAGGGGGCGATGATGGCCGAGGCGAGTTCGACCAGGGAGTCCTTCTTCGTGCTGCCCCAGACCCTGTAGTGGTCATGGATTTCGACAAGGTTCTTGCAGGCCAAGCCCGTAACACTGAGCGCGTTTACATTGTCGGTGGTTTCCACCATGGCGAACTTGTAGTCGGTGCTGTTGACAAACCTGTTGAAGTGGTCACAAACATGCAGTAGTGGTAGATGAGGACATGATGGCGCACGCACAACTGGGCGACGACTACCTTCTGATCTATGTCAGGACGACCGGCGGTGTACTGGAGGTCAATGCCGACCACCTTGTACTTGTCTCTAGCAAGCAACTGCTCAACGCTGTTGATGTAGTCGTCCACCACTGCCGGATCGATGGTGTACACCACCGAGAGATCCGTCTCCCTCGCGTGGGTCTCCACTCTATGCTCGCTGAACTCCATTGGAGCGCCGCTGGACATCCCCTCTCTATGTGCCGTCATGGGTGTGCTTGTTGTGTTGTGGGGCGCGATCGAAAGGTTGAAGAGACTAAGGTTATAATCGCCGCGGGAATTAAAGAGGAAGCCGGATGGCCAGGAATATTGGCAGGCCCTGATGGCAGTTCTAATTTGGAGTGCTTAAATCCATCGTGCCGCACGTAACTACATCGCGTGGCAACGCGCACGGCGCAACCGCATGCATATGGGCCCCCCGACGTGATCGTGCGCACGCCCAACCGCTGGCAGAGCACACGTAGAGGGACATGAGCAGAGCGCTCCGCGGTCGCCTCAACGGCGAGCAACCATATATATATGCATATAGCAGTTGAACACGCAAGGAAAAGCTGTCCACAAGCCGAGCGCGCCGACGAACGCGAGTAGAGGGCGCCAACGGACGCGAGCAGAGCGCGCCGCGGCGCCTAATGGTAAGCACAGCGTGCTGCGGCGCCTAACAGCGAGCAGAGCTTGCCGAGGGACGCGAGCAGAGGCCGGCACAGTGATACGTGGCAAATAAGACGAACTGTGCGAGCAATGTCTGAGACATCAAGCACGAACCTGATTAGAGTTGTGTGTGCGATCCGTGGCATACAGTTGATCCATCCGAGCTGTTTGTGATGGAATAAGCCGTGTGTGTTGCGGGCAAACGCTTGCTGGTATATAACCTTAAATTTAACCAAAAAAGTGTTAATGCATGTTAAAAAAATTGTATAGCTGGAAACTATGTTCAAATACGACTCCAACGATATAATCTTTGGCGACATGCATTCGTATTTTATTAGTTAAATCCTACTTATAAACCAGGACGGGGATACAGTAGGTAATTAAATCGCAAACGTTTTTTTGTATTAACCGTATGTGTATGTGTCATTTCGTCCTCCTCTCGCACGTCTTGTCACCCCGCTGCCGCAGACGGCTTACAGCGCAAGCTTGCGCAGCGCGCGGGGGTGTTCTTTTGGCCAAACGGTGGCTCGAAGTGGCGCCAATGAATCGTCAATGAGCCCGTTCACGCGCAAGCTTCCCGCCTGACTCGGTGAAATCCCCCAAAATCCCAATGCTTACCGGCCTGCTATAAAAATCCTCACGGCCGGCGAGTCCTGCGTCGCATTTTCCCCTCCCTCCCTGTAGCTTATGTCGTGTGCTTCTCCCACAATCGCCAATGGCACCGGTTCATCGTCGTCGCTCAGCCACTCCACTGTCATCAGAGGACAGCTCCAGCTGGGAGGCTACATCGCGGCGGCGGCGCAGTCCCCGGCATAGTGTAGTGTGTGGGGCGTCCCTGTTGGGTGTGCGCGGAACACCCACCACACGCTCCACGCCGCTGCCCGTCGGCAGTTGTTGCTGCCACACCACCGTCGAAAGCCAGGGCCATCTCCCGCTCCACCGTCGCGGCCCGAAGGTGGGAGGTGGCCGTCGTGGCCACCACCCCACTGCCGGCCACCATGGCCATCACCCGCCCCGCCACCGCGGCCCGAAGGCATGAGGTGGTGGTCGTGGCCGCCACCCCATCGTCGGCACCCGCCCCGGCACCGCCACCCGAAGGAGGGAGGCGGAGGTGGAGGCCCGCACGTGCGTCAGCGACCTTGCGTACTACATCGAGTTCCTGCGGGAGGAGGAGGAGCGCCTCGTCGATCACGCAAAGAGCCTTACCGCAGCCGTGGCCGCAGCACCCGCCGACGCAGAGGCGAGGAATTAGGAGATCTAGGAGCAATCCGGTCGCTTCGAGAGGGGCCGTCGGGAGCGGCATTCGGCGTTCGAGCTGGCGAGCGTCGCTGAACGTGCAGCAGCGGTAGGCACTGTATTGCATTTCTCCAGCTCATCGGTAGGCTCCTCCTCCTCCTCTGCCTCTTACTGAGCGCGCTTAGGCAGAGGAGAGGCTGCCGGAAGTAGCACAAAGCCCCTCCGTGGTAGTAGTAGTATTTAGGGGCTATTTTGTTCAATTCATCTGACTATAGATGTGTGGTCGAACTATACAATGTACTTAAAATTAGCTAGTATATATAGTTGAACTAGCTCTTTCAGTACGTGGTGGGCAACAATTGTGGAAAAGTTTGGTCGGTTCAGCTATCGAGTTGAACTATTTGGATAAATTAAGAACGACTGCTTAATCTATGAATGAAATATATGCTTAATTATTGAATTTTAGTTGCAAAAATTAGATAGTGCTAGTGATTTCTAGCTGCATATTTTGACAAATCGCAGTGTTAGAAGGATTGACAAATGGCAACGTTACTAGATCAACAAATGCAAATCTTTCCAGTTTGACAAATGACAACATACCCAATATGACAGATGCAAATCTTACCAAATTGTTTGTACGTGGTTGCACAATGGTCATCCAAAACAACTGTTTGCATTGAAGGGATGCACAAATCCTGCGCTGCGGATTTTCCCTCGACTTAAGGGGGAAGACCATAGCTCTCACTTTGCATACGGGTGTTCTATCTGAAACGTTTGTGATCAAGAGCTGCAGAAATCCTGCTCGGCACATTTTCTCTTGGCTTCCTGTTCTATCTGAAAGCAATAAGAGGCAACGGATATCGTTTCGTCCTCAAAGGTGGCACGTTCCCTACTGATAACCCACAAGTATAGGGGATCGCAATAGTTTTCGAGGGTAGAGTATTCAACCCAAATTTATTGATTCGACACAAGGGGAGCCAAAGAATATTCTCAAGTATTAGCAGTGGAGGTTTCAATTCAACCACACCTGGATAACTTAGTATCTGCAACAAAGTATTTAGTAGCAAAGTAATATGGAAGTAACGGTAACGGTAGCAAAAGTAATATTTTTGGGTTTTGTAGTGATTGTAACAGTAGCAACGGAAAAGTAAATAAGCGAAGAACAATATGTGAAAAGCTTGTAGGCACTAGATCGATGATGGAGAATTATGCCGGATGCGGTTCATCATGTAACAATCATAACATAGGGTGACACAGAACTAGCTCCAATTCATCAATGTAATGTAGGCATGTATTCCGAATATAGTCATACGTGCTTATGGAAAAGAACTTGCATGACATCTTTTGTCCTACCCTCTCGTGGCAGCGGGGTCCTAGCGGAAACTAAGGCATATTAAGGCCTCCTTTTAATAGAGTACCGGACCAAAGCATTAACACATAGTGAATACATGAACTCCTCAAACTACCGTCATCACCGGGAGTGGTCCCGATTATTGTCACTTCGGGGTTGCCGGATCATAACACATAGTAGGTGACTATAGACTTGCAAGATAGGATCAAGAACTCACATATATTCATGAAAACATAATAGGTTCAGATCTGAAATCATGGCACTCGGGCCCTAGTGACAAGCATTAAGCATAGCAAAGTCATAGCAACATCAATCTCAGAACATAGTGGATACTAGGGATCAAACCCTAACAAAACTAACTCAATTACATGATAAATCTCATCCAACCCATCACCGTCCAGCAAGCCTACGATGGAATTACTCACGCACGGCGGTGAGCATCATGAAATTGGTGACGGAGGATGGTTGATGATGACGATGGCGACGGATTCCCCTCTCCGGAGCCCCGAACGGACTCCAGATCAGCCCTCCCGAGAGAGTTTAGGGCTTGGCGGCGGCTCCGTATCGTAAAACGGGATGAATCTTTCTCTCTGATTTTTTTGTCCCCGAACACGAATATATAGAGTTAGAGTTGAGGTCGGTGGAGCTCCAGGGGGCCCACGAGGCAGGGGGCGCGCCCCCCACCCTCGTGGAAAGGGTGTGGTGCCCCTAGCCTTGATACTTTCGGCAGTATTTTTTATATTTTCCAAAAATAATCTTCGTGAAGTTTCAGGTCATTCCGAGAACTTTTGTTTCTGCACAAAAATAACACCATGGCAATTCTGCTGAAAACAACGTCAGTGCGGGTTAGTTCCATTCAAATCATGCAAGTTAGAGTCCAAAACAAGGGCAAAAGTGGTTGGAAAAGTAGATACGACGGAGACGTATCAACTCCCCCAAGCTTAAACCTTTGCTTGTCCTCAAGCAATTCAGTTGATAAACTGAAAGTGGTAAAGAAAAACTTTTACAAACTCTGTTTGCTCTTATTGTTGTAAATATGTAAAGCTGGCATTCAAGTTTTCAGCAAAGATTATGACTAACCATATTCACAATAACACTTAGGTCTCATGTTTACTCATGTCAATGGCATAATCAAGTAGCGAGCAATAATAATAAATCTCGGATGACAACACTTTCTCAAAACAATCATAATATGATATAACAAGATGGTATCTCGCTAGCCCTTTCTGAGACTGCAAAACATAAATGCAGAGCACCTTTAAAGATCAAGGACTGACTAAACATTGTAATTCATGGTAAAAGAGATCCAGTCATAGTCATACCCAATAAAAACTAACAGTAATGCATGCAAATGACGGCGGTGCTCTCCAGTTGGTGATTTTTAATAAGAGGGTGATGACTCAACATAAAAGTAAATAGATAGGCCCTTCGCAGAGGGAACCAGGGATTTGTAGAGGTGCCAGAGCTCGATTTTGAAATAGAGATAAATAATATTTTGAGTGGCATACTTTCATTGTCAACATAACAACCAAGAGATGGCGATATCTTCCATGCTACACACATTATAGGTGGTTCCCAAACAGAATGGTAAAGTTTATACTCCCCCTCCACCAACAAGCATCAATCCATGGCTTGCTCGAAACAACAAGTGCCTCCAACTAACAACAGTCCTGGGGAGTTTTGTTTGCAATTATTTTGATTTGATTTGCATAAAGAATGGGACTGGGCATCCCGGTGACCAGCCATTTTCTCGTGAGTGAGGAGCGGAGTCCACTCCTCTTGAGAATAACCCGCCTAACATGGAAGATACGGACATCCCTAATTGATACATGAGCTATTCGAGCATACAAAACAGAATTTCATTTGAAGGTTTAGAGTTTGGCACATACAAATTTACTTGGAACGGCAGGTAGATACCGCATATAGGAAGGTATGGTGGACTCATATGGAATAACTTTGGGGTTTAAGGGATGTGGATGCACAAGCAGTATTCCCGCTTAGTACAAGTGAATGCTAGAAAGAGACTGGGAAGCAACCAACTAGAGAGCGACAACAGTCATGAACATGCATTAAAATTAATCAACACTGAGTGCAAGCATGAGTAGGATATAATCCACCATGAACATAAATATCGTGAAGGCTATGTTGATTTTGTTTCAACTACATGTGTGAACATGTGCCAAGTCAAGTCACTTGAATCATTCAAAGGAGGATACCACCCTATCATACCACATCACAACCATTTTAATAGCATGTTGGAACGCAAGGTAAACCATTATAAACTCCTAGCTAATTAATCATGGCATAAGCAACTATAATCTCTATTTGTCATTGCAAACATGTTTATTCATAATAGGCTGAATTAGGAACGATGAACTAATCATATTTACAAAAACAAGAGAGGTCGAGTTCATACCAGCTTCCCCCATCTCAATCAGTCCATCATATGTCATCATTATTGCCTTTCACTTGCACGGCTGAACGATGTGAATAATAATAATAATAATAGTGCACGTGCATTGGAATAAGTTGGAATCTGCGAGCATTCAATAAACAGGAGAAGACAAGGCAATATGGGCTCTTGGTTAATTCAACAATAATGCATATAGGAGCCGCTTTAACAATTTCGTCATGGTCTTCTCCTATCGTCCCCCAAAGAAGAGAAAAGAAATAAAACTATTTACACGGGAAAGCTCCCAACAAGCAAAAGAAGAACATGAAATCTTTTGGGTTTTCTTTTAATTATTACTACTACAGCATGAAAGTAAACTAGCTAAAAGCTACAACTAATTTTGTTTTGTTTTCTTAAGGTTTATCAAACACACAAGAAGAAAGCATAAAAAGGGAAAAATAAACTAGCATGGATATTACAGTGAAAAAGTATGAGCACCGACATCTAGCAATGAGTGTGTGAACATAAATGTAATGTCGGTGAGAAATACGTACTCCCCCAAGCTTAGGCTTTTGGCCTAAGTTGGTCTATTGCCACGGCTGGCCTGGCGGATATCCATAGTTATAATTGGGGTCGTATTGAGAAGAAGCTTTAGATTTCCACTGGTTGGCAATCGCCTCCGGATCCCACTGGTAGTTAGACTATCGTGGAGGATCAAATTGTGGTTCCGGCTCTGGCTCTGGCTCTGTAGGGTTCCGGTAAGCGTGGATGGCCGTCAGCGGAACGAGATACTGGCATGCAGATAAATCAAACAAGGAAGGAGCAGGCAAGGTAATAGTCTCAGGGTGATTCTTATCAAATAACTGTTTGTATTTAAGCGCCCTTTCCCTATTCTTAACAATAAAATCATGTGCTACCATACTTTTATAATCTAGATAAACAGCAGGCAGCAGTTTTTCTTCTTTCTCATAGTGCCTAATAGGTATGTTATAGTATGAAGCGAGGCGCGAGGCGAAGATGCCTCCCAAGATGGGGCCCTTAGTACGGTTAAGATTTAACCGCTTTGCAACAATAACGCCCATACTAAATGTATCATCAGGAAACAAGGCATGGCACAAAATAATAATATCAGGGACACTAAGGTTTCCACAGTTTCTGCGACCAATTAAGCACCTACTAGCAAATATAGCAAAGTAACATAGAACAGGAAAATGTATGCTAGTGATTCGTGCGTCGAAAACCTTCCTCGTTTCCCCTACAGCAATTGTATCAATAAACCCATCCACATCGTTACGATGTGGTTCCTCTATGAAACCCGGAAAAGGTAACTTGCACACCTCACATAATTCATGAAGGGTCATCTCCTTATACTCATCATATAAATAAAAATCCACCGTAGGTGGTGACCTCCTAGAATGGAAATGAAAATTTTGCACAAAGGTATGTGAGTAAGAGATACTGTTCGCGTTGGTCGCGGAGGAAGTCGGTGAGGCCTGCATTCTCAGCCAACACATAAAAATCATCATAAATCCCGGTTGCTCTCAAGAAATCATCGCAAGGCAATTCACACGGCCGAACCTCCGCGGTACGAGGCAGATTATATTTGGGCCTCTCTTCTTCTTCACTTTGCTTTTCCTTCGAGCTTCGGCTCGACGAACCCCTCAAAAATCTCTTCATCATTTTCAAGGAACAATTCCCCAAAGCAGTTTTGTGAGAGGTGCTTTGAGCAAGGAGATCGAAAATCGCAGCAAAATGACCTACAACTCGTGCTTGAGCTGGTTGGTGATTTTTTTGGGAGGAAGAAGTGTGTGGGTGCAGGAATAAGTGGGGGGGAGCCACCATGGGTCCACAAGGCAGGGGGCGCGCCCTGGACCCTCGTGGCTAGGTGCCAGCTCCCCCTGCTGTGTTCTCAGTGCCAAATATTCTCAAATATTCCAGAAAAATCATATTAAATTGGCAGGGCATTTGGATAACTTTTATTTTCGGGGTATTTTTATATTGCACGGATAAATCAGAAAACAGACAGAAAAATACTATTTTTACTTTATTTCAACTAAATAACAGAAAGTAAAAAGAGGGTACAGAAGGTTGTGCCTCCTAACTTCATCCATCTCATGCTCATCAAAAGGAATCCACTAACAAGGTTGATCAAGTGTTGTTAACAAACTCATTCCGAATAAACATGGAATCGGAGAAATTTCGAATAACACTATGTTACCTCAACGGGGATATTCACATCCCCAATAATAAGAATATCATATTTCTTCTTGTCAGTAGGAAGAGGAAATTCAAAACCTCCAAAAATAATCGATGGAATTTTTCCAATAGAGTTGATACTATGAACTTGAGGTTGTTTCCTCAGAAAGTGCACCGTATGCTCATTGCCATTAACATGAAAAGTGACATTGCCCTTGTTGCAATCAATAACAGCCCCTGTAGTATTCAAAAAGGGTCTTCCAAGAATAATAGACATACTATCGTCCTCGGGAATATCAAGAATAACAAAGTCCATTAAAATAGTAATGTTTGCAACCACAATAGGCACATCCTCACAAATACCGACAGGTATAGCAGTTGATTTATCAGCCATTTGCAAAGATATTTCAGGAGGTGTCAACTTATTCAAACCAAGTCTATGATATAAAGAGAGAGGCATAACACTAACACCGGCTCCAAGATCACATAAAGCAGTTCTAACATAATTTCTTTTAATGGAGCATGGTATAGTTGGTACTCCTGGATGTCCAAGTTTCTTAGGTATTCCACCCTTAAAAGTATAATTACCAAGCTTGGTGGAGATTTCAGCTTCCGGTATCTTTCTTTTATTTGTAACAATTTGTTTCATGTACTTGGCATAAGGATTCATTTTAAGCATATCAGTCAAACGCATACGCAAAAAGATAGGTCTAATCATTTCAGCAAAGCGCTCAAAATCCTCATCATCCTTTTTCTTGGATGGTTTAGGAGGAAAAGGCATGGGTTTCTGAACCCATGGCTCTCTTTCTTTACCGTGCTTCCTAGCAACAAAGTCTCCCTTATCATAATGTTGATTCTTTGATTGTGGGTTATCACGATCAACAGCAGGTTCAATTTCCTCATCATTGTCATTACTAGGTTGAGCATCAACATGAGCATCATCATTGACATTATCACAAGGTTCATGTTCATTACCAGATTGTGTTTCGGCATCAGAAATAGAAATATCATTAGGATTCTCAGGTGTGTCTACAACAGGTTCACTAGAAGCATGCAAAGTCCTATCATTTTTATTTTTCTTCTTTTCAGAAGGACTAGGTGCATCTATATTATTTCTCTGAGAATCTTGCTCAATTCTCTCAGGATGGCCTTCAGGATACAAAGGTTCCTGAGTCATTTTACTAGTTCTAGTAGCTACTCTAACAGCAAAGTCATTATTCTTATTATTCAATTCATTGAGCAAATCATTCTGAGCTTTAAGTACTTGTTCTACTTGAGTGGTAACCATAGAAGCATGTTTACTAATGAGTTTAAGTTCACCTTTAACTCTAGGCATATAATCACCCAAGTGTTCAATCATATAAGCATTTTGTTTTAACTGTCTACCAAAATAAGCATTTAAGTTTTCTTGTTTGACAATAAAATTATCAAACTCATCCAAGCATTGGCTAGCAAACTTAGTAGGCGGGATTTCGGCTTTATCATATCTATAGAGAGAATTTACCTTTACTACCTGTGTTGGGTTATCAAGACCATGTGTTTCTTCAATAGGTGATGGATTAAAACCATGTATTTCTTCAACAGGCGGTAAATTAAGACCATGTATTTCTTCAATAGGAGGTAAATTCTTAACATCTTCAGGACTGAGAAATAGATTTGTTTGCCTCTTGCATGTCTTCAGGACTGAGAAATAGAACACCCCTCTTCTTCAGAATTTCAGCTTCATCTGGTGTTCTTTCCCTGAAAACACAACCAGCACAACTATCCAGGTGGTCTCTGGAAGCATTGGTTAGTACATTATAAAGGATGATTAGGCAAAGCATTAAGTAATTGGAGAAGCCTCCCCCAAGCTTGTGGGAGACTCTCTTCTTCAATTTGCACAAAATTATATATTCCCCTTAAAGTAGCTTGTTTCATATGAGCGGGGAAATATTTAGCAGAGAAGTAATAAATCATATCCTGGGGACTACGCACACAACCAGGATCAAGAGAATTAAACCATATCTTAGCATCACCCTTTAACGAGAACGGAAATATTTTAAGGATGTAATAGTAGCGGGTTTTCTCATCATTAGTGAACAGGGTGGCTATATCATTTAATTTAGTAAGGTGTGCCACAACAGTTTCAGATTCATAGCCATAGAAAGGATCAGATTCAACCAAAGTAATTATATTAGGATCAATAGAGAATTCATAATCCTTATCAGTAACAAAGATAGGTGAAGTAGCATAAGCAGGATCATATTTCATTCTAGCAATCAGAGTTTTCTGTTTCAGCTTAGCTAATAATATCTTAAGATCACTTCTATCATTGCAAGCAAGAAAATCTCTATCAGTTTCTTCATCCATAATATAGTCCTCAGGCACAACAGGCAATTCATATTTAGGGGGAGAATCTTCATCAATATTATCGGTTTCAATAATTTCATTCTCTCTAGCCCTAGCAAGTTGTTCATCAAGAAATTCACCAAGTGGCACCGTAGTATCAAGCATAGAAGTAGTTTCATCATAAGTATCATGCATAGCAGAAGTGGCATCATCAATAACATGCGACATATCAGAATTAATAGCAGAAGCAGGTTTAGGTGTCGCAAGCTTACTCAAAACAGAAGGTGAATCAAGTGCAGAGCTAGATGGCAGTTCCTTACCTCCCCTCGTAGTTGAGGGATAATTTTTGTTTTCTCGTCTTTCAAGGTCTTCATAGTGACCAGCAGATATAAATCCCAAGTGACTCAAAGAATAGAGCTATGCTCTCCGGCAACGGCGCCAGAAAATAGTCTTGATAACCCACATAGGGGATCGCAACAGTTTTTGAGGGTAGAGTATTCAACCCAAATTTATTGATTCGACACAAGGGGAGCCAAAGAATATTCTCAAGTATTAGCAGTTGAGTTGTCAATTCAACCACACCTGGATAACTTAGTATCTGCAGCAAAGTATTTAGTAGCAAAGTAATATGGAAGTAACGGTAACGGTAGCAAAAGTAATATTTTTGGGTTTTGTAGTGATTGTAACAGTAGCAACGGAAAAGTAAATAAGCGAAGAACAATATGTGAAAAACTCATAGGCATTGGATCGGTGATGGAGAATTATGCCGGATGCGGTTCATCATGTAACAATCATAACATAGGGTGACACAGAACTAGCTCCAATTCATCAATGTAATGTAGGCATGTATTCCGAATATAGTCATACGTGCTTATGGAAAAGAACTTGCATGACATCTTTTGTCCTACCCTCCCGTGGCAGCGGGGTCCTAGCGGAAACTAAGGGATATTGAGGCCTCCTTTTAATAGAGTACCGGACCAAAGCATTAACACATAGTGAATACATGAACTCCTCAAACTACCGTCATCACCGGGAGTGGTCCCGATTATTGTCACTTCGGGGTTGCCGGATCATAACACATAGTAGGTGACTATAGACTTGCAAGATAGGATCAAGAACTCACATATATTCATGAAAACATAATAGGTTCAGATCTGAAATCATGGCACTCGGGCCCTAGTGACAAGCATTAAGCATAGCAAAGTCATAGCAACATCAATCTCAGAACATAGTGGATACTAGGGATCAAACCCTAACAAAACTAACTCGATTACATGATAAATCTCATCCAACCCATCATCGTCCAGCAAGCCTACGATGGAATTACTCATGCACGGCGGTGAGCGTCATGAAATTGGTGATGCAGGATGGTTAATGATGACGATGGCGACGGATTCTCCTCTACGGAGCCCCGAACGGACTCCAGAATAGCCCTCCCGAGAGAGTTTAGGGCTTGGCGGCGGATCCGTATCGTAAATGTAATGAATCTTTCTCTCTGATTTTTTCTCCCCGAACACGAATATATAGAGTTGTAGTTGAGGTCGGTGGAGCTCCAGGGAGCCCATGAGGCAGTGGGGCGCGCCCAGGGGGCAGGCGCGCCCCCCACCCTCGTGGAAAGGGTGTGGGCCTCCTGGCCTTGATTCTTTCGCCAGTATTTTTTATATTTTCCAAAAATAATCTCCGTGAAGTTTCAGGTCATTCCGAGAACTTTTGTTTCTGCACAATAATAACACCATGGCAATTCTGCTGAAAACAGCGTCAGACCGGGTTAGTTCCATTCAAATCATGCAAGTTAGAGTCCAAAACAAGGGCAAAAGTGTTCGGAAAAGTAGATACGACGGAGACGTATCACCCACCGAAACCATCACGCTTGTTGTGAGAAGCAAAGGTTTGTGAGAAGCTTATACCCATACCTGCCCCAAATGGGACAAATTTTTTACCACGGCATGTTGATGCCGCTCCATGATAGCATGCCAAGTTTCATGAATTTCAGACAAGCTTTGGATTTACTATAATTTAAAAACCAGGTATCTCAATGTTTGCGGCTGAGTGACGGTGGCAGGGTGTTTGAAATTCATTCCCATTTCTTGCATGGGACCTAAGCATGCAACCAAGGACACATATTTGATTTTTCAACCAGTTTATATGCACTGGAGAATGTGCATATAGTTCAAATTTGAATTATGCACATAAAATGCCTGGAAACCCCAGTTAATGTATAAAAATGTCCAAACGAACCCCGAAAAATTCCAAAATTGAACACAACACTCCTTTTGTTCTATGTTGACACTCAAAATTTTTTGAAAGCAATAAGAGGCAACGGATATCGTTTTGTCCCTAAAGGTGGCACGTTCCCTACCGAAACCATCACACTTGTGGTGAGAAGCTCTGGTTTGTGAGAAGCTTATACCCAAACCTGCCCCAAATGGGACAAATTTTTTACCACAACATGATGATGCCGCTCCATGATAGCATGCCAAGTTCCATGAATTTCAGACAAGTTTTGGATTTACTAGAATTTAAAAACCAGGTATCTCAATGTTTGCCGCCGAGTGACGGTGGCAGGGTTTTTGAAATTCATTCCCATTTCTTGCATGGGACCTAAGCATGCAATCAGGGACACATATTTGATTTTTCAACCAGTTTATATGCACTGGAGAATGTGCATGTAGTTCAAATTTGAATTATGCGCATAAAATGCCTGGGAAACCCAGTTAATGTATAAAAATGTCGAAACGAACCCGAAAAAATTCCAAAATTAAACACAGCACTCCTGTTGTTCTATGTTGACACTCGAATTTTTTTGAAATCAATAAGAGGCAACGGATATCGTATCGTCCCCAAAGGTGGCACGTTCTCTACCGAAACCACCACGCTTGTTGTGAGAAACTCTGGTTTGTGAGAAGCTTATACCCAAACCTGCCCCAAATGGGAAAAAATTACCATGGCATGTTGATGCCGCTCCATGATAGCATGCCAAGTTTCATGAATTTCAGATGAGATTTGGATTTACTAGAATTTAAAAACCAGGTATCTCAATGTTTGCGGCCGAGTGGCGGTGGCAGGGTGTTTGAGATTCATTCTCACTTCTTGCATGGGACCTAAGCATACAACCAATGACACAAATTTGATTTTTCAACCAGTTTATATGCACTGGAGAATGTGCATGTAGTTCAAATTTGAATTATGCACATAAAATGCCTGGGAAACCAAGTTAATGTATAAAAATGTCCAAACGAACCCCAAAAAATTCCAAAATTAAACACAACACTCCTGTTGTTCTATGTTGACACTCAAATTTTTTTGAAAGCAATAAGAGGCAATGGATATCATTTCGTCCCCAAAGGTGGCACATTCCCTACCGAAACCATCACGCTTATTGTGAGAAGCTCTGGTTTCTGAGAAGCTTATACCCAAACTTGCCCCAAATGGGACAAATTTTTTGCCATGGCAAGTTGATGCCGCTCCATGATAGCATGCCAAGTTTCATGAATTTCAAGCGCGTTTTGAATTTGCTAGAATTTAAAAACCATGTATCTCAATATTTGCGGCCGAGTGACGGTGGCAGGGTGTTTGAAATTCATTCCCATTTCTTGCATGGGACCTAAGCATGCAACCAAGGACACATATTTGATTTTTCAACCAGTTTATATGCACTGGAGAATGTGCATATAGTTCAAATTTGAATTATGCACATAAAATGCCTGGAAACCCCAGTTAATGTATAAAAATGTCCAAACGAACCCCGAAAAATTCCAAAATTGAACACAACACTCCTTTTGTTCTATGTTGACACTCGAAATTTTTTGAAAGCAATAAGAGGCAACGGATATCGTTTTGTCCCTAAAGGTGGCACGTTCCCTACCGAAACCATCACACTTGTTGTGAGAAGCTCTGGTTTGTGAGAAGCTTATACCCAAACCTGCCCCAAATGGGACAAATTTTTTACCACAACATGATGATGCCGCTCCACGATAGCATGCCAAGTTCCATGAATTTCAGACGAGTTTTGGATTTACTAGAATTTAAAAACCAGGTATCTCAATGTTTGCCGCCGAGTGACGGTGGCAGGGTTTTTGAAATTCATTCCCATTTCTTGCATGGGACCTAAGCATGCAATCAGGGACACATATTTGATTTTTCAATCATGGGACCTACCGAAACCATCACGCTTGTTGTGAGAAGCTTATACCCAAACCTGCCCCAAATGGGACAAATTTTTTACCACGGCATGTTGATGCTGCTCCATGATAGCATGCCAAGTTTCATGAATTTCAAACGAGTTTTGGACTTACTAGAATCTAAAAACTAGGTATCTCAATGTTTGCGGCCGACTGACGGTGGCAGGGTGTGTGACATTCATTCCCATTTCTTGCATGGGACCTAAGCATGCAACCAAGGACACAGATTTGATTTTTCAACCCGTTTATATGCACTGGAGGATGTGCATGTAGTTCAAATTAGAATTATGCACCTCAAATGCCTACAAAACCAAGTTAATGTATAAAAACGTCCAAACGAACCCTGAATAATTCCAATTTTTTTGACGACACACCTATAGTTGCATGTTCACTACAGATAAAAGTTCTAGCAATTAAAACACCACCCTTTGTAGCCGTGACCCCATTACGCAAATCAAATCAAGACGATAAATCAAGTTGATCGCACACAGTTATTATCACCAACCGTGTGAGATGCAGCACAAAATATCTTGGAGCATCATCGGTGTATAGTACGCCTATGGCTTACGCGAGAAGGTGCGTCGGCTACAATCCACAGCCGGCGTGTCAAGCAGACTAGCTCACTCCCCAAATATCATTTCACTATTCATTCATCGCCGGTGAAAGATGGGGACGTGGACCCACGTTGTGAGGGCAACTTCGGCGGCCCACTCCAGCAAAAGCGCGACCGCAGCCGCCAGGCGCGTGCTAACAAGCTTCATGAGGGCGACCGCAGTCTGCGTCCGGGCGGCCAAGGCAGCCCAAACGGCCCCTATTGCTTCTCAGGCGGCGGCAGCAGCATCTACCTCGAGGATAGCAACTGGCGAGAGTGGCACGACAGCTATCCGTTCCACAGCGGCGACCTTAGCCCTGATGGAGGCCACCCACTACCATGTCGAGGCCGTCCACGCCCAGCTCGTAACGGTCACCGCACAAATCGAACGAAGCTTCTCTGACAACGGTCGGCAACCCACAACCGAAGAGTTGGCAGTTGCCGAGAGAGTTCGAGCAACCGTCCGTTCCTGCGTGGCATACCTTGCCACGACGGAGCCCGCCAGAGCCCGGATCGCGGCCACCCACGCCCAGCTCATGGCGACCTATTCCAAAGATATGGCGGACGCGGATTGCGAGATGCTTGCCGAGTATGGTGCAATTGATGCCATGGAGCCCCTTCCCCAGGAGACCGTCGGGCGTGAGCTGGACATGGAGGCGGCGGCGAAGATTGACGAGCACCAGCCATAGTAGTACTCTTTGTTTTGTTTAATTAAGAGCGCCGGTCTTTAATTTGTTAGAGTAATGTTTAGGTCAGCTAGCTCTGATTAATTGCTGAACTTGCTCGATTAAGAAGTTAGTCTCCTTTGTGTACCCAAATTATGCAATGACGTGGATGACCACTGTAACCAGGGAAATTCGAACCAAAATTTTTGACGTTCAAACTCAACACACACGGGTTAAGCTATGTGAATCGTTTGTGATGTTCACATATCGTACACAGTTCTGAATAAGGGACCGTGTCTGATGACACTTTGTGCGCCAGTTTTTTCGCTAAGCGATTCCAAATTTTCGGCTTCCGCGGAAATATCTACCTCCCTTCCCCCTCAATCTTACCAAAAGCGACATTTCCCCTGTTTCTGCTTTCCTTTCCAAGTTGAAACATTCACTCCTTGTTTTCAGCGCCGCCTCCTCGCCAGCGACCCTCCTCCACGCTGCTCGGCCTCGCCTATCCAGGCAGGTCATCCACGCCCGACCCCCATCCTCCTTCTCCTTCCACATCCCACATGTCCCAACCGCCGGCGCGACACCTTCCACCCAAATCATCGACCCCTCCACCAAATAAGCACCACCCAAGCCATGGTGCGCGCAGTATAGCCAGGATCCGAAGGACCATTTGGCAGCGGAGAATCAAATCGCGGCCGCACGCGTGGATGATGTCACAATAAGCAAGATGACATGATGTAGAGGGATAAATTCATGCAATATGATAAAAAATCCCATCTTGTTATCCTCGATGGCAACAATACAATATGTGCCTTGCTGCCCCTACTGTCACTGGGAAAGGACATCGCAAGATTGAACCCAAAGCTAAGCACTTCTCCCATTGCAAGAAAGATCAATCTAGTAGGCCAAACCAAACTGATAATTCGAAGAGACTTGCAAAGATAACCAATCATACATAAAAGAATTCAGAAGATTCAAATATTGTTCATAGATAAACTTGATCATAAACCCACAATTCATCGGTCTCAACAAACACACCGCAAAAGAAGATTACATCGAATAGATCTCCACGAGAGAGGGGGAGAACATTGTATTGAGATCCAAAAAGAGAGAAGAAGCCATCTAGCTAATAACTATGGACCCGAAGGTCTTTGGTAAACTACTCACACATCATCGGAGGGGCTATGGTGTTGATGTAGATGCCCTCCGTGATTGATGCCCCCTCCGGCGGAGCTCCGGAACAGGCCCCAAGATGGGATCTCATGGGTACAGAAGGTTGCGGCGGTGGAATTAGGTTTTTGGCTCCGTATATGATCGTTTGGGGGTACGTAGGTATATATAGGAGGAAGGAGTACGTCGGTGGAGCAACGTGGGGCCCACGAGGGTGGAGGGCGTGCCTGGGGGGAGGGGGTAGGCGCGCCCCCCTACCTCGTGGCTTTCTCGAAGCTTCCTTGACTTAGGGTCCAAGTCTCCTGGATCATGTTCGTTCCAAAAATCACGTTCCCGAAGGTTTCATTCCGTTTGGACTCCGTTTGATATTCTTTTTCTGCGAAACTCTGAAATAGCCAGAAAACAGCAATTCTGGGCTGGGCCTCCGGTTAATAGGTTAGTCCCAAAAATAATATAAAAGTGAATAATAAAGCCCAATAATGTCCAAAACAGAATATAATATAGCATGGAGCAATCAAAAATTATAGATACGTTGGAGACGTATCAAGCATCCCCAAGCTTAATTCCTACTCGTCCTCGAGTAGGTAAATGATAAAAACAGAATTTTTGATGCGTAGTGCTACTTGGCATAATTTCAATGTAATTCTTCTTATTGTGGCATGAATGTTCAGATTTGATATGATTCAAGATAAAAGTTTAATGTTGACATAAAAACAATAATATTTCAAGCATACTAACTAAGCAATTATGTCTTATCAAAATAACATAGCCAAAGCAAGTTATCCCTACAAAATCATATAGTCTGGCTATGCTCCATCTTCCCCACACAAAATATTCATATCATGTACGACCCCGGTTTTAGCCAAGCAATTGGTTCATACTTTTAACGCGCTTCAGCCTTTTCAGCTCTTACGCAATACATGAGCGCAAGCCATGGATATAGCACTATGGTGGAATAAGGTATAATGGTAGGGGTTATGTGGAGAAGACAAAAAAGGAGAAAGTCTCACATCAACGAGGCTAATCAATGAGCTATGGAGATGCCCATCGATTGATGTTAATGCAAGGAGTAGGGATTGCCATGCAACGGATGCACTAGAGCTATAAATATATGAAAGCTCAACAAAAGAAACTAAGTGGGTGTGCATCCAACTTGCTTGCTCACGAAGACCTAGGGCACTTGAGGAGGCCCATTGTTGGAATATACAAGCCAAGTTCTATAATGAAAAATTCCCACTAGTATATGAAAGTGACAAAACAAGAGACTCTTTATCATGAAGATTATGGTGCTACTTTGAAGCAAAAGTGTGGTAAAAGGATAGTAACATTGTCCCTTCTCTCTTTTTCTCTCATTTTTTGGGCCTTCTCCTTTTTTATGGCCTTTCTCTCTCTCTCTCTCTCCCTCTCTCTCTCTCTCTCTCTCTCTCTCTCTTTTTATTCCTCACTTGGGACAATGCTCTAGAAAATGATGATCATCACACTTCTATTTATTTACAAGTCAATGATTACAACTCGATACTAGAACAAAGTATGACTCTATATGAATGCCTCCGGTGGTGTACCGGGATAGGCAATGAACCAAGAGTGACATGTATGAAAGAATTATGAATGGTGGCTTTGCCACAAATACTATGTCAACTACATGATCATGCAAAGCAATATGACAATGATGAACGTGTCATGATAAACGGAACGGTGGAAGGTTGCATGGCAATATATCTCGAAATGGCTATGGAAATGCCATAATAGGTAGGTATGGTAGCTGTTTTGAGGAACATATAAGGAGGTTTATGTGTGAAAGAGTGTATCATATCACGGGGTTTGGATGCACCGGCGAAATTTGCACCAACTCTCAATGTGAGAAAGGGCAATGCACAGTACCGAAGAGGCTAGCAATGATGGAAAGGTGAGAGTGCGTATAATCCATGGACTCAACATTAGTCATAAAGAACTCACATACATATTGAAAAAATCTACAAGTCATCAAAAACCAAGCACTACGCGCATGCTCCTAGGGGGATAGATTCGTAGGAAAAGACCATCGCTCGTCCCCGACCGCCACTCATAAGGAGGACAATCAAAGAGCACCTCATGTTTCAAATTTGTTACATAACGTTTACCATACGTGCATGCTACGAGACTTGCAAACTTCAACACAAGTATTTCTCAAATTCACAACTACTCAACTAGCACAACTTTAATATCACTACCTCCATGTCTCAAAACAATCATCAAGCATCAAACTTCTCTTAGTATTCAAAACACTCATAAGAAAGTTTTTACTATTCCTGAATACCTAGCATATTAGGATTATTTAAGCAAATTACCATGCTATTTAAGACACTCAAAATAATCTAAGTGAAGCATGAGAGATCAATAGTTTCTATAAAACAAATCCACCACCATGCTCTAAAAGATATAAGTGAAGTACTAGAGTATTCTAATAATTTCCGAATCATGTGTGTCTCTTTCAAAACGTGTGTACCGAAAAGATGATTGTGGTAAACTAAAAAGCAAATACTCAAATCATACAAGACGCTCCAAGCAAAACACATATCATGTGGTGAATAAAAATATAGCTCCAAGTAAAGTTACCGATGGAAGTAGACGTAAGAGGGGATGCCTTCCGGGGCATCCCCAAGCTTTGGCTTTTAGGTGTCCTTAGATTATCTTGGGGATGCCATGGGCATCCCAAGCTTAGGCTCTTGCCACTCCTTGTTCCATAATCCATTAAATCTTTCACCCAAAACTTGAAAACTTCACAACACAATACTCAGCAGAAAATCTCGTGAGCTCCGTTAGCGAAAGAAAACAAAAGACCACTTCAAGGCACTGTAATGAAATCATTCTTTATTTATATTGGTGTTAAAACTACTTTATTCCAACTTCTATATGGTTTATAAACTGTTTTACTAGCCATAGATTCATCAAAATAAGCAAACAACACACGAAAAACAGAATCTGTCAAAAACAGAACAGTCTGTAGTAATCTGTATCAAACGTATACTTCAGGAACTCCAAAAAATCAGAAAAAATAGGACGACCTAGACAATTTGTTTATTGATCAGCAGAAATTGGAATCAATATTTTATCACGTTCTGGTGATTATTAACAATTAGTTTCGTGAACAGAAAGTTTCTGGAATTTTCTGCAGGATCAAATAACTATCATCCAAGAAGATCCTATAGGTTAAACTTGGCACAAACACTAATTAAAACATAAAAACACATATAACCAGAGGCTAGAGAAAGACTTTATTCATAAACAGAAGCAAAAAGCAAAAAACAAAAAATAAAATTGGGTTGCCTCCCAACAAGCGCTATCGTTTAACGCCCCTAACCAGGCATGATGATTTCAATGATGCTCACATAAAAGATAAGAATTGAAACATAAAGAGAGCATCATGAAGAATATGACTAGCATATTTAAGTCTAACCCACTTCCTATGCATAGGGATTTTGTGATCAAACTATTTATGGGAACAACAATCAACTTGCATAGGAAGGTAAAACAAGCATAACTTCAAGATTTTAAGCACATAGAGAGGAAACTTGATATTATTGCAATTCCTACAAGCATGCATTCCTCCCTCATAATAATTTTCAGTAGCATCATGAATGAATTCAACAATATAACCAGCACCTAAAGCATTCTTTTCATGACCTACAAGCATAGAAAATTTACTACTCTTCATATAAGCAAAATTCTTCTCATTCGGGATAATGGGAGTATCATAAGAGACTTGAATACTATAAATTGTTTCCACACTAAAAGAGTAATGTTCAGAAAAAGGGGAATCATAATCATGACAAGTTTTATAAATATAATCATCACTACTCTTTATAGCATAAGTTTCATCACAATAATCATCATAAGTAGCAACTTTGTTCTCATCATAATCAATTGAAACCTCTTCCGAAATAGTGGATTCATCACTAAATAAAGTCATGACCTCTCCAAATCCACTTTCATAATTATCACAATAAGATTCAACATCCTCCAAAATAGTGGGATCACTACTTCCTAAAGTTTACACTCTTCCAAACCCACTTTCATTAATATAAGCATCATAAGTAGGAGGCATGCTATCATCATTATAAATTTGCATATCAAAACTTGGGAGACTAAAAATATCATCTTCATTAAACGTAGCATCCCCAAGCTTGGGACAAACATTAATTGCTGCAAATATATTCTCAAAAACATCATCTGCGTCAAACATAGCATCCCCAAGCTTGGGTCTTTTCATATCATAAGCATAATCACTATCATCATTAATAGTATGGATAGCACCAATAGTATAGCAATTGTCATATTCCAAGCAGGTGCCAAAAAGATTTTCAAGATCATAAGAAGTATCATTATCTTCCCAATCATAATCATCACAACAAGCAATAGGCATAACAAGATCATCATCAAGTGCATCATCTTCCACAATTATTTTTGATTAATTTTCATGGGGCACAACAATAATAGGAGCAACATTATTTGGGAGAGATATCTTTTTACCTCTCTTCCTTTTTCTTTTCTTCTTCTTCATCACATCATGTGTGGGTTCAATCCTCCTTTTGGAGCTCCTTATTAATGAAATTGGTTGAATAGAAGGCTCCTCCTCGTTACATGATTCATCATAAGAAATAATAGGAGAATATTGGGAAGTCTCTTCCCTTTCATTAGTATTCTCTTCATCTTCTATTTCTTTTCTTTTCTTTATGTAATTGGCAATATAAGGATTTTCAATGCAATTCACCACACAATACATATAAATTTCCTCTAGATCAAAACCAAGAAGTTTGTCACGGTTAAATACTGGAAGATAGTTAGTTACACGTTTCATTTCTTCATAACCCATAAGCAAACTAAGTTCATTATGATGTGCAAGGGAAATCAAGTCATCACAATTTTTTGAAACGATTAGATCATGAAACAATTTGCATCGGATAGTTAAATGACCACGTTCATTGCAAAGTTCACAAGTATGGCCAAGAAAATTTAAATTTTCAGCACAAACATCTAGCCTTTCTTGCAACAATTTAGTTTCTAAATGCTTATGCCTCTTGCAATATCTATCTTCCCTATTTGGTGTGTACTTGCAAACCCAATGCACTCCACAAAAATTGACATGTTTATAGGAGACATTTTCATCATAACTAGTGCAATCATCATTAGTACTATGGATATTCAAAGAGTTCATACTAACAATATTGCAATCATGCTCATCATTCAAAGATTTAGTGCCAAACATTTTAATGCATTCTTCTTCTAACACTTTGGCACAATTTTCCTTTTCCATCATTCTCACGAAAGATATTAAAAAGATGAAGCGTATGAGACAAACTCAATTCCATTTTTTTTGTAGTAGTTTTCTTTTATAAACTAAACTAGTGCTAAAACAAGAAACAAAAAGATTCGATTGCAAGATCTAAAGATATACCTTCAAGCACTCACCTCCCCGGCAACGGCACCAGAAAAGAGCTTAGTTGACGGGGTGTGAGTGCCGCTTACCTAGCCTCCCCGGCAACGGCGCCAGAAAAGAGCTTGATGTCTACTACACAACCTTCTTCTTGTAGACATTGTTGGGCCTCCAAGTGCAGAGGTTTGTAGGACAGTAGCAAATTTCCCTCAAGTGGATGACCTAAGGTTTATCAACCCGTGGGAGGCGTAGGATGAAGATGGTCTCTCTCAAACAACCCTGCAAACCAAATAACAAAGAGTCTCTTGTGTCCCCAACAAACCCAATACAATGGTAAATTGTAGAGGTGCACTAGTTCGGCGAAGAGATGGTGATACAAGTGCAATATGGATGATAGATATAGGTTTTTGTAATCTGAAAATATAAAAACAGCAAGGTAGCTAATGATAAAAGTGAGCATAAACGGTATTGCAATGCTAGGAAACAAGGCCTAGGGTTCATACTTTCACTAGTGCAAGTTCTCTCAACAATAATAACATAACTGGATCATATAACTATCCCTCAACATGCAACAAAGAGTCACTCCAAAGTCACTAATAGCGGAGAACAAACGAAGAGATTATGGTAGGGTACGAAACCACCTCAAAGTTACTCTTTCTGATCGATCTATTCAAGAGTCCGTAGTAAAATAACACGAAGCTATTCTTTCCGTTCGATCTATCATAGAGTTCGTACTAGAATAACACCTTAAGACACAAATCAACCAAAACCCTAATGTCACCTAGATACTCCAATGTCACCTCAAGTATCCGTGGGTATGATTATACGATATGCATCACACAATCTCAAATTCATCTATTCAACCAACACAAAGAACTTCAAAGAGTGCCCCAAAGTTTCTACCGGAGAGTCAAGACGAAAACATGTGCCAACCCCTATGCATAGGTTCATGGGCGGAACCCGCAAGTTGATCACCAAAACATACATCAAGTGAATCACGTGATATCCCATTGTCACCACAGATACGCACGGCAAGACATACATCAAGTGTGCTCAAATCCTAAAAGACTCAATCCGATAAGATAACTTCAAAGGGAAAACTCAATCCATTACAAAAGAGTAGAGGGGGAGAAACATCATAAGATCCAACTATAATAGCAAAGCTCGCGATACATCAAGATCGTACCACCTCAAGAACACGAGAGAGAGATCAAACACATAGCTACTGGTACATACCCTCAGCCCCAAGGGTGAACTACTCCCTCCTCGTCATGGAGAGCACCGGGATGATGAAGATGGCCACCGGTGAGGGATCCCCCCTCCGGCAGGGTGCCGGAACAGGGCCCCGATTGGTTTTTGGTGGCTACAGAGGCTTGCGGCGGTGGAACACCCGATCTATTCTGTTCCCCGATGGTTTTAGGGTATATTGGTATATATAGGAGGAAGAAATATGTCAGGGGAGCCACGAGGGTGGAGGGCGCGCCCAGGGGGTGGGCGCGCCCCCCTGCCTCGTGCCATCCTCGTTGCTTTCTTGACGTGGACTCCAAGTCCTCTGGATCGCTCCCGTTCCAAAAATAACTTTCCCGAAAGTTTCATTCCGTTTGGACTCCGTTTGATATTCCTTTTCCGCGAAACACTGAAACAAGGGAAAAACAGGAACTGGCACTGGGCTCTGGGTTAATAGGTTAGTCCCAAAAGTAATATAAAAGTGTTTAATAAAGCCCATAAACATCCAAAACAGATAATATAATAGCATGGAACAATCAAAAATTATAGATACGTTGGAGACGTATCAGCATCCCCAAGCTTAATTCCTGCTCGTCCTCGAGTAGGTAAATGATAAAAACAGAATTTTTGATGTGGAATGCTACTTGGCATAATTTCAATGTAATTTTTCTTAATTGTGGTATGAATATTCAGCTCCGAAAGATTCAAGATAAAAGTTCAATATTGACATCAAAATAATAATACTTCAAGCATACTAACTAAGCAATTATGTCCTCTCAAAATAACATGGCCAAAGAAAGTTCATCCCTACAAAATCATATAGTTTAGTCATGCTCCATTTTCGTCACACAAGAATGCTCTCATCATGCACAACCCCGATGACAAGCCAAGCAATTGTTTCATACTTTAGTAATCTCAAGCTTTTTCAACCTTCACGCAATACATGAGCGTGAGCCATGGATATAGCACTATGGGTGGAATAGAATATGATGATATGTGGAGAAGACAAAAAAGGAGAAAGTCTCACATCAACGAGGCTAATCAATGAGCTATGGAGATGCCCATCGATTGATGTTGATGCAAGGAGTAGGGATTGCCATGCAACGGATGCACTAGAGCTATAAACATATGAAAGCTCAACAAAAGAAACTAAGTGGGTGTGCATCCAACTTGCTTGCTCACGAAGACCTAGGGCACTTGAGGAGGCCCATTGTTGGAATATACAAGCCAAGTTCTATAATGAAAAATTCCCACTAGTATATGAAAGTGACAAAACAAGAGACTCTTTATCATGAAGATTATGGTGCTACTTTGAAGCACAAGTGTGGTAAAAGGATAGTAACATTGTCCCTTCTCTCTTTTTCTCTCATTTTATGGGCCTTCTCTTTTTTTATGGCCTTTCTCTCTCTCTCTCTCCCTCTCTCTCTCTCTCTCTCTTTTTATTCCTCACTTGGGACAATGCTCTAGAAAATGATGATCATCACACTTCTATTTATTTACAACTCAATGATTACAACTCGATACTAGAACAAAGAATGAATCTATATGAATGCCTCCGGCGGTGTACCGGGATAGGCAATGAACCAAGAGTGACATGTACGAAAGAATTATGAATGGTGGCTTTGCCACAAATACTATGTCAACTACATGATCATGCAAAGCAATATGACAATGATGAACGTGTCATGATAAACGGAACGGTGGAAAGTTGCATGGCAAATTATCTCCGAATGGCTATGGAAATGCCATAATAGGTAGGTATGGTAGCTGTTTTGAGGAACATATAAGGAGGTTTATGTGTGAAAGAGCGTATCATATCAAGGGGTTTGGATGCACCGGCGAAGTTTGCACCAACTCTCAATGTGAGAAAGGGCAATGCACGGTACCGAAGAGGCTAGCAATGATGGAAAGGTGAGAGTGCGTATAATCCATGGACTCAACATTAGTCATAAAGAACTCACATACTTATTGAAAAAATCTACAAGTCATCAAAAACCAAGCACTACGCGCATGCTCCTAGGGGGATAGATTGGTAGGAAAAGACCATCGCTCGTCCCCGACCGCCACTCATAAGGAGGACAATCAAAGAGCGCCTCATGTTTCAAATTTGTTACATAACATTTACCATATGTGCATGCTATGAGACTTGCAAACTTCAACACAACTATTTCTCAAATTCACAACTACTCAACTAGCACAACTTTAATATCACTACCTCCATGTCTCAAAACAATAATCAAGCATCAAACTTCTCTTAGTATTCAAAACACTCATAAGAAATTTTTTACTATTCTTGAATACCTAGCATATTAGGATTATTTAATCAAATTACCATGCTATTTAAGCCTCTCAAAATAATCTAAGTGAAGCATGAGAGATCAATAGTTTCTATAAAACAAATCCACCACCGTGCTCTAAAAGATATAAGTGAAGTACTAGAGTATTCTAATAATTTCCGAATCATGTGTGTCTCTTTCAAAAGGTGTGTACAGGAAAGATGATTGTGGTAAACTAAAAAGCAAAGACTCAAATCATACAAGACGCTCCAAGCAAAACACATATCATGTGGTGAATAAAAATATAGCTCCAAGTAAAGTTACCGATGGAAGTAGACGAAAGAGGGGATGTCTTCCGGGGCATCCCCAAGCTTTGGCTTTTAGGTGTCCTTATATTATCTTGGGGATGCCATGGGCATCCCCAAGCTTAGGCTCTTGCCACTCCTTGTTCCATAATCCATTAAATCTTTCACCCAAAAATTGAAAACTTCACAACACAATACTCAGCAGAAAATCTCGTGAGCTCCGTTAGCGAAAGAAAACAAAAGACCACTTCAAGGCACTATAATGAACTCATTATTTATTTATATTGGTGTTAAAACTACTTTATTCCAACTTCTCTATGGTTTATAAACTGTTTTACTAGCCATAGATTCATCAAAATAAGCAAACAACACACGAAAAACAGAATCTGTCAAAAACAGAACAGTCTGTAGTAATCTGTATCAAACGTATACTTCAGGAACTCCAAAAAATCAGACAAAATAGGACGACCTAGACAATTTGTTTATTGATCACCAGCAATTGTAATCAATATTTTATCACGTTCTGGTGATTTTTAACAATTAGTTTCGTGAACAGAAAGTTTCTGGAATTTTCTGCAAGATCAAATAACTATCATCCAAGAAGATCCTATAGGTTAAACTTGGCACAAACACTAATTAAAACATAAAAACACATCTAACCAGAGGCTAGAGAAAAACTTTATTCCTAAACAGAAGCGAAAAGCAAAAAACTAAAAATAAAATTGGGTTGCCTCCGAACAAGCGCTATCGTTTAATGCCCCTAACCAGGCATGATGATTTCAATGATGCTCACATAAAAGATAAGAATTGAAACATAAAGAGAGCATCATGAAGAATATGACTAGCATATTTAAGTCTAACCCACTTCCTATGCATAGGGATTTTGTTATCAAACAATTTATGGGAACAACAATCAACTTGCATAGGAAGGTAAAACAAGCATAACTTCAAGATTTTAAGCACATAGAGAGGAAACTTGATATTATTGCAATTCCTACAAGCATGCATTCCTCCCTCATAATAATTTTCAGTAGCATCATGAATGAATTCAACAATATAACCAGCACCTAAAGCATTCTTTTCATGACCTACAAGCATAGAAAATTTACTACTCTTCATATAAGCAAAATTCTTCTCATTCGGGATAATGGGAGTATCATAAGAGACTTGAATACTATAAATTGTTTCCACACTAAAAGAGTAATGTTCAGAAAAAGGGGAATCATAATCATGACAAGTTTTATAAATATAATCATCACTACTCTTTATAGCATAAGTTTCATCACAATAATCATCATAAGTAGCAACTTTGTTCTCATCATAATCAATTGAAACCTCTTCCGAAATAGTGGATTCATCACTAAATAAAGTCATGACCTCTCCAAATCCACTTTCATAATTATCACAATAAGATTCAACATCCTCCAAAATAGTGGGATCACTACTTCCTAAAGTTTACACTCTTCCAAACCCACTTTCATTAATATAAGCATCATAAGTAGGAGGCATGCTATCATCATTATAAATTTGCATATCAAAACTTGGGAGACTAAAAATATCATCTTCATTAAACGTAGCATCCCCAAGCTTGGGACAAACATTAATTGCTGCAAATATATTCTCAAAAACATCATCTGCATCAAACATAGCATCCCCAAGCTTGGGTCTTTTCATATCATAAGCATAATCACTATCATCATTAATAGTATGGATAGCACCAATAGTATAGCAATTGTCATATTCCAAGTAGGTGCCAAAAAGATTTTCAAGATCATAAGAAGTATCATTATCTTCCCAATTATAATCATCACAACAAGCAATAGGCATAACGAGATCATCATCAAGTGCATCATCTTCCACAATTATTTTTGATTAATTTTCATGGGGCACAACAATAATAGGAGCAACATTATTTGGGAGAGATATCTTTTTACCTCTCTTCCTTTTTCTTTTCTTCTTCTTCATCACATCATGTGTGGGTTCAATCCTCCTTTTGGAGCTCCTTATTAATGAAATTGGTTGAATAGAAGGCTCCTCCTCGTTACCTGATTCATCATAAGAAATAATAGGAGAATATTGGGAAGTCTCTTCCCTTTCATTAGTATTCTCTTCATCTTCTATTTCTTTTCTTTTCTTTATGTAATTGGCAATATAAGGATTTTCAATGCAATTCACCACACAATACATATAAATTTCCTCTAGATCAAGACCAAGAAGTTTGTCACGGTTAAATACTGGAAGATAGTTAGTTACACGTTTCATTTCTTCATAACCCATAAGCAAACTAAGTTCATTATGATGTGCAAGGGAAATCAAGTCATCACAATTTTTTGAAACGATTAGATCATGAAACAATTTGCATCGGATAGTTAAATGACCACGTTCATTGCAAAGTTCACAAGTATGGCCAAGAAAATTTAAATTTTCAGCACAAACATCTAGCCTTTCTTGCAACAATTTAGTTTCTAAATGCTTATGCCTCTTGCAATATCTATCTTCCCTATTTGGTGTGTACTTGCAAACCCAATGCACTCCACAAAAATTGACATGTTTATAGGAGACATTTTCATCATAACTAGTGCAATCATCATTAGTACTATGGATATTCAAAGAGTTCATACTAACAATATTGCAATCATGCTCATCATTCAAAGATTTAGTGCCAAACATTTTAATGCATTCTTCTTCTAACACTTTGGCACAATTTTCTTTTCCATCATTCTCACGAAAGATATTAAAAAGATGAAGCGTATGAGACAAACTCAATTCCATTTTTTTGTAGTAGTTTTCTTTTATAAACTAAACTAGTGCTAAAACAAGAAACAAAAATATTCGATTGCAAGATCTAAAGATATACCTTCAAGCACTCACCTCCCCGGCAACGGCGCCAGAAAAGAGCTTAGTTGACGGGGTGTGAGTGCCGCTTACCTAGCCTCCCCGGCAACGGCGCCAGAAAAGAGCTTGATGTCTACTACACAACCTTCTTCTTGTAGACGTTGTTGGGCCTCCAAGTGCAGAGGTTTGTAGGACAGTAGCAAATTTCCCTCAAGTGGATGACCTAAGGTTTATCAATCCGCGGGAGGCGTAGGATGAAGATGGTCTCTCTCAAACAACCCTGCAACCAAATAACAAAGAGTCTCTTGTGTCCCCAACACACCCAATACAATGGTAAATTGTATAGGTGCACTAGTTCGGCGAAGAGATGGTGATACAAGTGCAATATGGATGGTAGATATAGGTTTTTGTAAACTGAAAATATAAAAACAGCAAGGTAACAAGTGGTAAAAGTGAGCGTAAACGGTATTGCAATGCTAGGAAACAAGGCCTAGGGTTCATACTTTCACTAGTGCAAGTTCTCTCAACAATAATAACATAACTGGATCATATAACTATCCCTCAACATGCAACAAAGAGTCACTCCAAAGTCACTAATAGCGGAGAACAAACGAAGAGATTATGGTAGGGTACGAAACCACCTCAAAGTTATTCTTTCTGATCGATCTATTCAAGAGTCCGTAGTAAAATAACACGAAGCTATTCTTTCCGTTTGATCTATCATAGAGTTCGTACTAGAATAACACCTTAAGACACAAATCAACCAAAACCCTAATGTCACCTAGATACTCCAATGTCACCTCAAGTATCCGTGGGTATGATTATACGATATGCATCACACAATCTCAAATTCATCTATTCAACCAACACAATGAACTTCAAAGAGTGCCCCAAAGTTTCTATCGGAGAGTCAAGACAAAAACGTGTGCCAACCCCTATGCATAGGTTCATGGGCGGAACCCGCAAGTTGATCACCAAAACATACATCAAGTGAATCACGTGATATCCCATTGTCACCACAGATACGCACGGCAAGACAATCATCAAGTGTTCTCAAATCCTTAAAGACTCAATCCGATAAGATAACTTCAAAGGGAAAACTCAATCCATTACAAGAGAGTAGAGGGGGATAAACATCATAAGATCCAACTATAATAGCAAAGCTCGCGATACATCAAGATCGTACCACCTCAAGAACACGAGAGAGAGATCAAACACATAGTACTGGTACATACCCTCAGCCTCGAGGGTGAACTACTCCCTCCTCGTCATGGAGAGAACCGGGATGATGAAAATGGCCACCGGTGAGGGATCCCCCCTCCGGCAGGGTGCCGGAACAGGGTCCCGATTGGTTTTTGGTGGCTACAGAGGCTTGCGGCGGTGGAACTCCCGATCTATTCTATTCCCCGATGGTTTTAGGGTATATTGGTATATATATAGGAGGAAGAAATATGTCAGGGGAGCCATGAGGGGCCCACGAGGGTGGAGGGCGCGCCCCCCTGCCTCGTGCCTTCCTCGTTGCTTTCTTGACGTGGACTCCAAGTCCTCTGGATTGCTCCCGTTCCAAAAATAACTTTCCCGAAATTTTCATTCCGTTTGGACTCCGTTTGATATTCCTTTTCCACGAAACACTGAAACAAGGGAAAAAAACAGGAACTGGCACTGGGCTCTGGGTTAATAGGTTAGTCCCAAAAGTAATATAAAAGTGTTTAATAAAGCCCATAAACATCCAAAACAGATAATATAATAGCATAGAACAATCAAAAAGTATAGATATGTTGGATACGTATCAATGTTGCATGTGAAATTTGGTCCTGGTGTAGTTGTGTAATGGGGTAGCTGAGTGCTGAAGCTATATGATGTTGTACTCTGATGTATTTCAATTATGAAAATGAAATATATTGTGCTTAATATGAAATGTCAATTAGATTAATAAATGGATTATGAATAATCAGATAATTAGCCTGCTAATTGGGTTTTTCTATTGCAAACGGTTATTGATAAAACACCGTGTGCGATGCATTCAGTAACGCACACAGTTTGTAGGAACAAACCGTGTTAGATTAATGAACAATCACACACCACATCCTCTTGAAAACTGTTTGTGTTAGGCCACCTGGCGCAAACGTTTACCACATAAAAATTGTGTGTGATGGACAGCCCTTGACACACAGTTTCTTCTAGGCACTGTGTGTGATGAATTAAATAACACAAATGATAAAATTGTTAATACCGTGTGCAATGGAAACGCTATCACAAATAATTTAACCGGGGAAATTGTGTGTGATGTACTTGCGAACAGAAACGTTTTCCTTGGAGTGACTGTGTGGGATGTATATACAAACGGAAACGTTTAGCGTTGGCTGACTGTGTGGGATGTACTTAGGACCGGAAATGATTTTGACTGTATAATTGTATTTTTTTAGCACTACTATACGTATTTCCGTATTTGAGTGCTCGCCAGTCGCACACGACCTCTTTTTGCCGAGCGTGTGTGCCAGGATGGCATATCCCCAATGGTTTCTGGGTCGTGTGGAAGGTCCCCCCTATCGCCCACACTCACTTGGCGACGGTTCCAAATGCCGTTGCGGAAAGGGGTTAAAACCCGTTTGTTTAGCACCTCGCTGTACTAGTGATAGATCACACCATATCTAATAAAGTACGGTCACGATGTTCGGACACACCATTACGCTGTGGTTCCAGGTGGCCTGAGTTGTGAAACTATTCCACATTGTTTCAAATAAAGACCAAACTCATAACTCAAATATTGACCCGCACGATCAGATCGTAGAAACTTTATTTTCTTGTTACGATGTGGAAGTGCGTTATATCGACTAGAGGGGGGTGAATAGGAGATTTTTATGAATTCTTCCCTGAGGAATTTGCTAGTCAGGAAATTCCTTAGCAAAGAACTACTTGCAGCGGAATAAGTACTCAAAAGTAAGCATAGCAAAACACAAGCATAGTCATCATGATGAAATGAAGACAAGCACAGAGTACAGAAAGCGTAAACACAGGATAACACAGGATGAAGACAAATAGACTGAGTAAATTGAACTGAGGAAATTGAGAAAGTCTTCAGTCAAAGTCTTCAAACACAGATATGAACAAGCACACAACACAGTAATGAGGAAATGAAAGAGTTGAGGAAATAGAACTAGTAAGCTTGGTGAAGACAATGATTTGGTAGACCAGTTCCAACTGCTGTCTCAGTTGTACGTCTGGTTGGAGCGGCTAGGTATTTAAACCTGAGGACACACAGTCCTCACCGTATTGTCCTTGAGCTAAGGTTACACAGATCTCGCCCAATCACTCGTGGTAAGTCTTCAGGTGACTTCCAAACCTTCACAAACTCGGTCACTCGGCGATCCACAATTTCCTCTTGGATGCTCTAGACCATGACGCCTAACCGTTTGGAAGAAGCACAGTCTTCAAAGGTAACAAGCGTCGGATCCACGCAGGATCAATCTCTTCAGTGATGCTCAATCACTTGGGGTTTGTAGGTGTTTGGGTTTGGGTTTTCCTCACTTGATGATTTTCGCTCAAAGTCCTCGGAGGATGGGATGCTCTCAATTGACAAGTGTCAGTTTCTCTCGGAGCAGCCAACCAGCTAGTGGTTGTAGGGGGCGGCTATTTATAGCCTAGGGAGCAGCCCGTCATGATAAGACATAAATACCCTTCAATGCTATGACCGTTAGGTGGGTAGATATTTTGGGACAGCTGGCGCATAGCACAGCAACGGTCGGAAATTTGAGTATCAAATTCCTCAGGGCTATCATGTTCCTCACTGTGTAGGCAATCCGCACTGGCGAATTCCTAACTCCTCAGTCAGAACTAATTCCTCAGAGACCAGAAGAACTTTGTCTCTGTCACTGAAGAATATGACTGAACTGTATGAGATTTCCAATGGCTTCACTCGAAGGGATTGGTAGGTGTAGGATTTTGAGTTGAGCATCACATGGAAATTTTTCCTTAGTATTTCCTCGACCCCCTTTAACAGTACGGTGTTTCCTATGACTCAAGAAAGAGAAAATGAAACTACGAAAACAAAAGTCTTCACGCTTCATGTTCCTCAAATGAATACCAAGTCTTTAAGGTCACACCAATTTCTTCACTTTCAAAGTCTTCAGAAAGTCTTCAGAATTCCAAAGTCTTCAGTCGAAGAACTTCATTTTTAGGGGTCGACTTTCTCTGTAAATATCAAACTCCTCATAGACTTATAGACATGTGTACACTCATAAACACATTAGTCCCTTAACCTATAAGTCTTCAATACACCAAAATCACTAAGGGGCACTAGATGCACTTACAATCTCCCCCTTTTTGGTGATTGATGACAATATAGGTTAAGTTTTCAACGGGGATAAACATATGAAGTGTAAATGCTGATATTGAGGAATTTGATTGCAAGATATAGAAGAACTCCCCCTGAAGATGTGCATAGTGAGGAATTTGCTTTTGAAGCAATGCATACTTGAAGAGTAAAATCATGGAGATCTACCCCTATATCTTGTAAGTCATACACGCATTTGACATAATATATGAAGAATTTGAAATGCATGATGAAATATGGTGACTGATGTAATTTAGCATGCGTGCAATAACATTAACGAGGAATAAGCATGCAGAAGAAACAGCAAAAGTATCAGGCCACCATAGAGTTTAAGTTTACAACTCGATCCAACAAAGTCATCAGAAGAACGAGAGTTGTAACTTTAGAAAAAAATGCCCATATAAGATAGACCCGCTTGAAGACTAACTCAAATTTCTCCCCCTTTGTCATCGAATGACCAAAAGGTTTGAAAATGAGGACTAACGCCCCTGAAGAATATCAAGGTGATGAAGGAGCGTCAGCGTTGTTGGGGTCGTTTGTTGTAGTAGGGCCTGCCGCAGTGTCGTCCAAGTCTTCATGTTCATCAGTGTCACGTGATGAAGAATAGGAGCTGGCCACCAAGGAAGGAACCTTGACCTTCTTGTACTTCTTCGGAGGAGGTGCAGCCCAGTCAAAATCTTCCTTGAGGCCCATTTTCTTCAGATCTTCTTCACCATATATGTGCGACAGAACAGCCCAGGTGCGGTTGAGGGTTTCATGAAGGTAGTAATGGTTTTTCTTCACTGCATTGTGGGTAGAAGTCATGTTGTGAAGAATTGAACCAAACTGACGCTTGACCCACTTGTGATTGCGATCAACCTTCTGGTGAAGACTGAGGAGAAGCTCACGGTCAGTCATCACCCTGGGAGCTGTGCCTTGAGGATTTTGCTTGGGTGCGTTGGCGGTAGAGTCATGGGTGGCAGAGTCATCATTGGTGGAGTAGGATGCAGCCTTGCGAAATTGACCATCCAATGGACGAATGCCTTCATCAATTATAGCAGTAGCCTTGCCCTTTTCATCAGCTGAGGAAAATGTCCGTTTGAGGACTTCAATCGGGGGCAAGTAGCTGCAATGGTTTGGTGTATCAGCTTTGTAGTTGAGTGAAGACCTTGTTCTGATGAATCTCATAATCCACGGAGCATAAGGCTTCAACTCAAATGGTGACATTGCGACATTGGCCAGAGTCCTCATGAAGAAATCATGGAAGTTGACGGGAACGCCATGAATGATATTGAAAAGCAGATTCTTCATGATGCCAACCACTTCTTCTTCATTCGAGTCGTGGCCCTTGATAGGACTCATTGTCTTTGTTAGAATGCGATAGACAGTCCGAGGCACATACAACAATTCCTTCACAAGGAATTTTGTTCTTGGGGCCTGACCTGGCTTCAATGGCTTCATTAGCACTTGCATATAGTGATCTGTAAGCTCAGGTTCATTGTAGACGCAACAAGCACCTTCAAGGGGAGGACTGAGAGATAAAGCACGAAGCAATTCAGTAGCTGGTGCCTTGTAGTGAGTATTCTCAGACATCCAGTCCAGCACCCATGAATTCACATCTTCAGAGTCTCCGGTGATGTGCAGAGTTGCATAAAATTGAAGAATGAGCTCTTCATTCCAATCACATATATCAGTGCAGAAATTTAACAGTGCAGTGTCGTAAAGAACACTGAGGACTGGCCCGAAGCACGGCAGAGATTCCATATCCACGTGAGGAATGTGCTCATGATCGAAGACTTTGTCTTTGTTGAACAGCACTGAGGAATAGAAATTTGCCTGGCTGGCAGTCCAGAAATGCCTCTTCCTTATGCGAGTAGAGTCATAGGGGTTGTAATCAGTGAAGAATACGTGCTCGCCAAAGAAATCATCAGCCTTGAATTTTTGCTTCCTTGAGAATGGATCCTTTGGCTTGGGCAGAGGAGTGTCAGTCAGTTGCATGATGATCTCAGGAATCGCAATCTCAGGTTCTTCAGGTTGAGGAATTTCTGGTTCCTCTTCAGTGGCAGCCTGGTTCTTCAGATTTTCATTTTCATTTTCTTCAGCACTAGCGGCTGGAATGTCTTCATGAGCTTCATCAGATCCCATTTGAACAGTAGTGGCTGGGGACTGAGGAATTTACTGCAGTGGAGTGAAGAGTGGAGAATTGGGGTGTTGACTTTTCCAAAAGTCATCATTCATCACTGGTGTGGTACAGCCAATGTCCACATCTTCATCTTCAATTTCTTCAACGCCAGCCTCTTCAGCAGTAAACTGAGGCATAGGTGAGGAAACTGTGGGGGTTGAAGGGATTTTATCCACTTCAATTTCTTCATCCATCTGCTCTGACGAAGCAGCAGAAGGATTTTCTTCATCAGATCCGCTAGGGATCACATATTCTTCATCAAAAGGGATGATTTCCTTTGATGGCATGGAGGAAACTGGAACAGCATCAATTGGATTAGCAAATGAGCTTGTCAATTTCTTCATCTTCTTCGGTGCTGAAGAATCTGAAGGAGCTGATGTTTTCCTTTTCTTCACTGTTGCACGCTCTGCAGCCTTGGTCTTCTTCACATCTGATGCAGATGGAAGGATTGGAGTTGGAGTAGGCGCAGGAGGAGCAGAGGAATGTGGTTGATTTTCTTCAGGCACAACTGATGCAGTTGCCCTGACCTCTTCATTTTCTTCAAGCGCACCACTAGTGGGTGCCCTGGCAATTTCTTCAGCGGCTGGAATGTCTTCATCATCCCTGGAACTCACATTTTCTTCAGCAGCCTGATTGTCATCAGCGGTGCTGGCATGTTCTTTAGTTGGCTGAGCAGATGCTTCAGCCTGAGGAATTTGAACAATTGAACTCTCTGAAGAAGTATGCAACTTTTCTTCGAGGAACGCTGCAAATGAGTGAAGTTGATGAGAACCTAGTGATTCAGCAGCGGACATGAGTACCTGTGAACAGAGTATAGTTGCGAGGAATTTGGAGAGGTCATATGCGTTCTCAGAAGGTTTTTCAAAAAGAACAAGTTTGAGGAAATTGACCAGATGAGTCTTGAAGAATTTCACTAAGCGTTCTTTGTCTTAGGTTCCAGAGTTGTATAGATCAAAGATCCACACAATTGAGGAATCTTGAAGAAAATGATTGCTTAGAGAAATGAATCAAGAACAGATAACATTTGAGGTGTTTAGTGTGTGAAAAATTTGAAGAATAAACACCTTTGAAGATTTTGTAGAAATCATTTGAATCAAAGAGGGCAGTAAAAGTAACTTTTAATTACCCTGAACAAAGAACACGATGAACTGTGAGGTGGAGAAGTGAAGCTCGTCTGTGCAGATCTTCCACGCCCTAACTCGGCGGAGGAAGACAGCTACGGCTGTGGCGGAGAGAAGATTTCTGCGGCCGGCGTGAGTACGGCGGCGACGAGGTCGAGGCAGTGAAGCTCTTCCTCACCGGCGACGATGAAGTAGCGGCGGTGCTAGGGTTTGAGAAGCTCGAGCGGGAGAGAGGTCGAGCGGAGTAAAGGAAGTGAGGATGGGAAGAGGGGGTATTTATAGCCACGGTGAAAAACTGTTTGCCTGAAGAAATTGGACGAACGTGCCCCTGACCCTTCTCATTCGCTTGACATGTGTCACCCACGTACTGAGAAATGGAGATCGTGTTAGATCGTGGGTGAATAGATAAGTATATCGTGGGATGCGGAACGGTTTGAGCGGCAAAACCGAAAATTTGGATAAGATAAGTTAAAAGTTCCGTTCGCAAATTCTTCAGCTGACAAGGACACAGTGAAGATTTTGAACGAGTTTCAAATAGAACGCACATGAAGAATTTGCGAATTGATTGGGTTGAGTATAGCATAGAGGGGGAAGGGTCCGATCATATTCACTTAGCAGAAAAACCAACTTGAAGAATTAGCCATAAGTGAATGCTGTAGAGGACATAAACTCATATATATATATGTATATATCCAATGGAGAAAAACGACAGAGAAGGTGAAGACAATGCAAAGTTGAAGAATGTGAACAACTGAGGAATTTCAAACTGAGGAAAAACTCAAATTGAAGATTTTCAACTTGTGTGGTGGCGTGACCCACCGTATAAGAATGATGATTTCAAACACCGCGTACAATTGTCGTAGGGTTCTGAGAATCAAATCCTTCATTAATTTCTTCACACTTAGAGTGTTATTCTTCATTGATTAAAGAAAAACGTTTCTTCATGTGTTGCACATCTAAGTCATCAATTTTGCATAAGTGTTAGGATGAGTGTCCTTTTCAAAGAACATTTGAAGATTCTAGGATATTTAGCTCACACCGCAACTTGCTAAATCTCTTCTCATCCAAGGGCTTTGTGAAGATATCGGATAGCTGTTCTTCAGTCTTCACATGCTCAATAGTAATGTCGCCCTTCAACACATGATCACGAAGAAAATGATGACGAATCTGAATGTGCTTTGTCTTCGAGTGCTGAACTGGGTTGTGAGCAATCTTGATGGCACTCTCATTGTCACAGAAGAGAGGCACATTCTTCACGTTGACGTCGTAGTCCTTGAGAGTTTGCTTCATCCACAGCAATTGAGCACAGCAAGAACCAGCAGCAATGTACTCAACTTCAGCAGTAGACAGTGATACGCAGTTCTGTTTCTTCGAGGACCAACAGACCAAAGGTCGTCCGAGGAAATGACATGTACCAGATGTAGACTTGCGATCCACACGATCACCAGCATAGTCAGAGTCAGAATATCCAATGAGATCAAAAGCCGAGCCCTTGGGGTACCATAATCCAAGTGTTGGTGTGTGAGCTAGATATCGAAGAATATGTTTCACAGCCTTATGGTGTGATTCCTTCGGTGTAGCTTGAAATCGGGCACACATGCAAACACTAAGCATAATATCTGGCCTAGATGCACATAAATACAATAAAGAACCAATCATGGAGCTGTATACCTTTTGATCAAATTCAATACCATTTTCATCAGTGCACAGATGGCCATTTGTGGGCATCGGAATTTTGACGCCTTTGCAATCTTGCATGCCGAATTTCCTCAGTACATCCTTGAGGTATTTTTTCTGAGATATGAATATGCCATTGCGCTATTGACGAATTTGAAGAACTAAGAAGAATTTCAACTCTCCCATCATAGACATTTGATATTCTTCACTCATCATATAGGCAAATTCATCACTATAACGTTGGTCAGTATAGCCAAAGATAATATCATCAACATATATTTGGCACACAAACAATTCACCATCATAAGATTTAGTGAAAAGAGTAGGGTCGAGTGAACCGGGTTTGAAGCCTTTCTTCATGAGGAATTCCTTCAAAGTATCATACCACGCCCGAGGGGCCTGCTTGAGGCCACAGAGGGCCTTATTGAGTCTGAAGACTTTGTCAGGATGCTTAGGATCTTCAAAACCTGTGTGTAGCCTTGAGCTACAAGCCGTGCCTTATTCCTCACCACAAGGCCATTTTCATCTTGCTTGTTGCGGTAGATCCACTTTGTGCCAATGATATTGTGCTTGCGAGGATCTGGACGTGTAACCAGTTCCTAGACGTTGTTGAGCTCGAATTGATGTAATTCTTCTTGCATGGCCTGAATCCACTCAGGCTCCAGAAATGCTTCATCTACCTTAGTGGGCTCTGTGATAGAGACAAAAGCATAGTGCCCACAAAAGTTAGATAAATGTGAAGCTTTTGAGCGTGTGAGAGGACCTTGTGCTTTAATGTCATCGATGATCTTTTCAACTTGCACTTCTTTTGCAACGCGAGGATGAGTAGGTTGTCGTCGAGGAATTTGGTCAGCATTTTCTTCAGCACCATTTTCTTCAGCATTTTCTTCAGGTGCATTAACTCGACGTTCTTCACGTTTTGGAATGAATTCTTCAGCAGATTCTTCAGTAGGAATGACATCCTCAGTAGCCTTGAACTTGATAGTTTCCTCAGGTGCTGGTTCATCTATCACAGAGGGTAGGTGCTCTCTTTGCGAGCCATTAGTTTCATCGAACCGCACATCTACAGTTTCAACAACCTTGTGAAGAACGTTGTTGAAGACTTTGTAGGTGTGCGAGTCCTTTCCGTGACCAAGCATAAAACCTTCATGTGCTTTCGGTGCAAATTTAGCATTGTGATGAGGATCTCTAATCCAACATTTAGCACCGAAGACTTTGAAATAACTCACATTGGGTTTCTTGTCAGTGAGGAGTTCATAGGCAGTCTTCTTGAAGAATTTGTGAAGATATACCCTGTTGATGATGTGGCACGCAGTATAAATTGCCTCAATCCAGAAGTGACGAGGCGTCTTGTACTCATCAAGCATAGTGCGAGCCATCTCAACAAGAGTTCTGTTCTTGCGCTCCACGACGCCATTCTGCTGAGGAGTGTAAGGAGCAGATAACTCATGAGTAATACCAAGTTCATCAAGATAGTCATCAAGACCAGAATTCTTGAACTCAGTTCCATTGTCACTTCTGATGTGCTTGATCTTCACACCAAAGTTGGTTGAAGCCCTCGAGGAAAATCGTTTGAAGACTTCCTGCACTTCATGTTTGTAAGTAACAATGTGTACCCATGTGTAACGAGAGTAATCATCAACAATAACAAAGCCATAGAGAGATGCATCATTTGTGACTGCTGAGTAATGGTTAGGACCGAAAGAGGTCCATATGAAGCAATTCAAATGGTCGAGTAGTGGTCATGATAGTCTTCGCTGGATGCTTAGCCTTGGTCATCTTTCCAGCTTCACAAGCTCCACACAAGTGATCCTTGAGGAATTTGACATTCTCAATGCCAATGACATGCTTCTTCTTCGCAAGCATGTGCAAATTCCTCATGCCTGCATGACCAAGTCGTCGATGCCATAGCCAGCCTTCTGAAGCTTTTGCAAGTAGGCACACGGCTGGTTGCGGTCCTGTAGAGAAATCAACAATATACAAGTCTCCTCTCCTAAAGCCTTCGAAGACTTTGGAATTGTCAGCTTCCATAACCACAACACAACGATACTTGCCAAAGACAACAACCATATCAAGATCACAAAGCATTGAGACAGACATGAGGTTGTATCCTAAGGACTCGACAAGCATGACTTTGTCCATGTGTCGATCCTTTGTGATCGCAACCTTACCTAGACCCAATACCTGACTTTTGCCTTTGTCAGCGAAGATGATATGCTTCAGATGCGATGGTGATAAGGGAGCATCCATCAATAGATTCTTGTCACCAGTCATGTGATTTGTACATCCACTATCGAGGACCCACTCAGTGGCTTTGGGTTGATCATCCTGCAGATGAATTAGTGCAGCTTACGAACTTCATATACTTCATCAGTGAAGAATATGACATCACAATTCATCAGACCAATTTCATCAAGCAGTGCAACAGTTAAAACAGTATGACGACGTGTGAAATGAAAGTTCATTTCTTCATGATTAGCTTGCGTCCTTTCAGGCACTTTTCAGGTCTCCAGCAAATTCTTCAGACGTTTAAGTACGTTTGGAGACCTGACCCTGCATAAATGATTAGTTCTTTTTCTTCACCACCCACATCTGAAGGGATGGCAAAGAGTTCATCACTCTGCGAGCTCCATACGAGAAAGGTGGCATAGAAGCCAATCCATTTCGTTTCACATAAGAGAAGTTAGGGTAAGCATATGAATAAGAAGAGAAATTCTTCGAGGACTTATGAACATAATGATTAGAAGAATAATGCTCATATTCATAGCCCTTGGCTCTTCCCTGCGAAACAGAGTTGTTAGCACGATGATGTTCATATGAGGCTTTGATGCTTTTGAGGAATTTGGTTCGTATGAGGACTTGGATCCATATGAAGAATTTGATCTGGGGTTCCTATTCTTCACAGGTGGTGTCATGAGGACATTCACCTGAAGACTTTCAAGGCACCTTTTGGGAACCCATATTTTCTTCATAGAAGAACTGTTCCTGCAGTTAGTGCCAACATATCTAGCAAATACTTCGCCATTCTGATTTTTGAACAGTTTATAGTTGGGGTCAAATGACTCATCAGAAGAATGAGAAGATTCACATGTAAAGCCAGATAAATTAGATGGATCAACTGGAGGTCCCTTTGCAGCAACCCATGAGGTTTTGGGGTACTGCTCAGGCTTCCAATATGTACCATCAGCATTGAGTTTCCTCTCAAAGGCAATACCCTCTTTCCTAGGGTTCCTGTTGAGGATCTGCTTTTTAAGCACATCACAAAGAGTCTGATGCCCTTTGAGGCTTTTGTACATGCCTGTCATGTACAATTCCTTCAGCCCTGCATCGTCAGTGATACTAGCAATGTCCTCAGATGAGGAATTAGTGATAGCAGAGACAGTTGAAGAATTTGTAGCATTAGAAGCATTTGAACATTCAGGTGAAGAATTAGCAGATTCACGTTCAATGCATTTCAAACATGGAGGAACAAATTCTTCCTGAGCAGCGCTGATTTGTTGAGCAAGTAATGAATCGCGCTCCTTCTGAAGATCTTCATAACTCACTCTTAGCTTCTCAAGATCTTGCTTTCTTTGAAGAAATTCATAAGAAAGCTTCTCATGATCAGACAAGAGAGTGTTATGATGACCTTGAAGGTTGTCAAACCTAGTCTGAAGTCTCTGAAGATTTTCAGTCAAGGTTTTAGTGCGATCCATTTCTTCACCCAACATATCATCACTTTTGTCTAGCATGTTTTGAACCTTTTCAAAAGCCCTTTGTTGTTTCACAGCAATCTTAGCAAGTTTAGAATAGCTGGGCTTAAGGTTTTCATCAGATTCATTCTCACTTGATTCAGAGGAGGTATATTTGAGTACCTTGGCACCCTTTGCCATGAAGCAATAGGTGGGAGCGTAGTCATCATTGCCTTCATCAGCCTTGTTGGTGAGGTCATTTTCTTCAGTGTTGAAGATAGACTTGCTGACGAATGCAGTAGCGAGGGCTAGGCTCGCCACACCGGATTCGGAATCCTCAGATGCCTCCTCTTCCTCATTTTCTTCAGATTCAGCCTCAGAGTCCATTTCCTTGCCAATGAATGCCCGAGCCTTCTTGGAGCTGCTCTTCTTGTGAGATGAAGACTTTGAGGATTTTGATGATGAAGATTTTGAGGATTTCTTCTTTTTCTTCGCATCATCAGAACTGTAATCCTTGTATTTCTTCTTCTTTGATTCCTTTTCCCACTGAGGACAATCTTGAATGTAGTGTCCGGGTTTCTTGCATTTGTGACAAAGCCTCTTCTTGTAGTCACTGGATGAGGAATCATTGCTCCTTGAGGGTCTTCCAAAGCGACCACGTCTTGAGAACTTCTGGAATTTCTTCACGAGCAGTGCTAGATCATGGCTCAGTTCTTCAGGATCACCAAGGCTGCTGTCAGAGTCTTCATCTTCAGACTCAGAAACTGCCTTGGCCTTCAGTGCACGTGATCTGCCATAGCTCGAACCATAGAGATCTCTCTTTTCAGCAAGCTGGAACTCATGAGTATTTAGCCTCTCGAGGATATCAGCGGGATCAAGTGACTTGTAATCAGCACGCTCTTGTATCATCAATGCCAGAGTATCAAATGAGGAATCAAGCGATCTCAGCAGTTTCTTCACCACCTCATGGTCGGTGATGTCAGTGGCACCAAGCGCTTGAAGCTCATTTGAGATGTCAGTGAGGCGATCGATGGTTTGTTGAACATTTTCATTGTCGAGTCTTTTGAAGCGGTTGAAGAGATTGCGAAGAACATCAACTCGAGAGTCACGCTGTGTTGAGACTCCTTCATTTACTTTGGACAGCCTATCCCAGATAAGCTTAGCAGTTTCCAAAGCACTCACTCTTCCATACTGTCCTTTGCTCAGATGGCCACATATGATATTCTTCGCTTCAGAATCGAGTTGCTTGAATCTCTTCACATCGGTAGCGTTCAGTAAGGGTGAGACAGAGGGAACACCATTCTCCACAACATACCAGAGATGGTTATCAATTGCCTCAAGATGCATTCACATCTTATTCTTCCAGTAGGGGTAGTCCGTCCCATCGAAGGTAGGACACCCAACAGAGACCTTGATCATACCTGCGGTCGACATAACTAAAACTCCAGGCGGTTAAACCAAAATCACACAGAACAAGGGAGTACCTTGCTCTGATACCAATTGAAAGTGCGTTATATCGACTAGAGGGGGGTGAATAGACGATTTTTATGAATTCTTCACTGAGGAATTTGCTAGTGAGGAAATTCCTTAGCGAAGAACTACTTGCAGTAGAATAAGTACTCAAAAGTAAGCATAGCAAAACACAAGCATAGTCATCATGATGAAATGAAGACAAGCACAGAGTACAGAAAGCGTAAACACAGGATGAAGACAAACAGACTGAGGAAATTGAACTGAGGAAATTGAGAAAGTCTTCAGTCAAAGTCTTCAAACACAGATATGAACAAGCACACAACACAGTAATGAGGAAATGAAAGAGTTGAGGAAATAGAACCAGTAATCTTGGTGAATACAATGATTTGGTAGACCAGTTCCAACTGCTGTCTCAGTTGTACGTCTGGTTGGAGCGGCTAGGTATTTAAACCTGAGGACACACAGTCCCGGACACACAGTCCTCACCGTATTCTCCTTGAGCTAAGGTCACACAGACCTCGCCCAATCACTCGTGGTAAGTCTTCAAGTGACTTCCAAACCTTCACAAACTCGGTCACTCGGCGATCCACAATTTCCTCTTGGATGCTCTAGACCATGACGCCTAACCGTCTGGAAGAAGCACAGTCTTCAAAGGTAACAAGCGTCGGATCCACGCAGGATCAATCTCTTCAGTGATGCTCAATCACTTTGGGTTTGTAGGTGTTTGGGTTTGGGTTTTCCTCACTTGATGATTTTCGCTCAAAGTCCTCGGAGGATGGGATGCTCTCAAATGACAAGTGTCAGTTTCTCTCGGAGCAGCCAACCAGCTAGTGGTTGTAGGGGGCGGCTATTTATAGCCTAGGGAGCAACCCATCATGATAAGACATAAATGCCCTTCAATGATATGACCGTTAGGTGGGTAGATATTTTGGGACAGCTGGCGCATAGCACAGCAACGGTCGGAAATTTGAGTATCAAATTCCTCAGGGCTATCATGTTCCTCACTGTGTAGGCAATCCGCACTGGCGAATTCCTAACTCCTCAGCCAGAACTAATTCCTCAAAGACCAGAAGAACTTCGTCTCTGTCACTGAAGAATATTACTGAACTGTATGAGATTTCCAATGGCTTCACTCGAAGGGATTGGTAGGTGTAGGATTTTGAGTTGAGCATCACATGGAAATTTTTCCTTAGTATTTCCTCGACCCCCTTTAACAGTACGGTGTTTCCTATGACTCAAGAAAGAGAAAATGAAACTACGAAAAAAAAAGTCTTCACGCTTCATGTTCCTCAAATGAATACCAAGTCTTTAAGGTCACACCAATTTCTTCACTTTCAAAGTCTTCAGAATTCCAAAAGTCTTCAGTCGAAGAACTTCATTTTTAGGGGTTGACTTTCTCTGTAAATATCAAACTCCTCATAGACTTATAGATCTGTGTACACTCATAAACACATTAGTCCCTTAACCTATAAGTCTTCAATACACCAAAATCACTAAGGGGCACTAGATGCACTTACACGATGATTTTCCACTTCACTCTGAAATTCTTTGAACTTTTCAAATGTTTCAGACTTATGTTTCATTAAGTAGATATACCCATATCTGCTCAAATCATCTGTGAAGGTCAGAAAATTACGATACCCGCCGCGAGCGTCAACACTCAGCGGACCGCATACATTAGTATGTATTATTTCCAACAAGTCAGTTGCTCGCTCCATTGTTCCGGAAAACGGAGTCTTAGTCATCTTGCCCATGAGGCATGGTTCGCAAGCATCAAGTGATTCATAATCAAGTGATTCCAAAAGCCCATCGGTATGGAGTTTCTTCATGCGCTTTACACCAATATGACCTAAACGGCAGTGCCACAAACATGTTGCACTATCATTATTAACTTTGCATCTTTTGGCATCAATATTATGAATATGTGTATCATTACGATCGAGATTCAATAAACCATTTATATTAAGTGTATGACCATAGAAGGTTTTATTCATGTAAATAGAACAACAATTATTCTTTGACTTAAATGAATAACCGTATTGCAATAAACATGATCCAATCATATTCATGCTCAACGCAAACACCAAATAACATTTATTTTGGTCCAACACTAATCTCGAAGGTAGAGGGAGTGTGCGATGGTGATCTTATCAACCTTGGAATCATTTCCAACACACATCATCACTTTGCCCATAACTAGTCTCTGTTCATTCTGCAACTCCTTTTTTTTAATTACTAATCATAGCAACTGAACCGGTATAAAATACCAAGGGGTTACTATGAACACTAGTAAAATACACATCAATAAAATGTATATCACATATACCTTTATTCACTTTGCCATCCTTCTGATCCGCCAAGGTTTTTTGGGGTAGTTCCGCTTCCAGTGACCATTTCCTTTGCAGTAGAAGCACTCAGTTTCAGGCTTGGGTTCAACTTTGGGTTTCTTCACGGGGGTGGCAACTTGCTTGCCATTCTTTCTTTAAGTTCCCTTTCTTTTCCTTTGCCCCTTTTCTTGAAGCTAGTGGTCTTGTTAACCATCAACACTTGATGCTCTTTCTTGATTTCTACCTTCGCCGATTTTAGCATCGCGAATTGCTCGGGAATCGTTTTCGTCATCCCTTGCATATTATAGTTCATCACGAAGTTCCAGTAACTTGGTGATAGTGACTAGAGAACTTTGTCAATCACTATATTATCTGGAAGATTAACTCCCACTTGATTGAAGCGATTGTAGTACTCAGACATTCTGAGCACATGCTCACTGGTTGAGCTATTCTCCTCCATCTTGTAGGCAAAGTACTTGTCAAAGGTCTCATACCTCTCGACACGGGCATGAGTCTGAAATACCAATTTCAACTCTTGGAACATCTCATATGCTTTGTGGCGTTCAAAACATTTTTGAAGTCCCGGTTCTAAGCCGTAAAGCATGGTGCACTAAACTATCAAGTAGTCATCATACTGAGCTTGCCAAACAATCATAACATCTGCATCTGCTCCTGCAATAGTTCTGTCACCTAGCGGTGCATTAAGGACATAATTGTTCTGTGCAGTAATGAGGATAATCCTCAGATCACGGACCCAGTTCGCATCATTGCTACTATCATCTTTCAACTTAGTTTTCTCTAGGAACATATCAAAAATAAAATAGGGGAGCTATACACGAGCTATTGATCTACAACATAGATATGCAAATACTATCAGGACTAAGTTCATGATAAATTTAAGTTCAATTAATCATATTACTTAAGAACTCCCACTTAGATAGACATCCCTCTAGTCATCTAAATGATCACGTGATCCATATCAACTAAACCATGTCCGATCATCACGTGAGATGGAGTAGTTTTCAATGGTGAACATCACTATGTTGATCATATCTACTATATGATTCATGTTCAACCTTTCGGTCTCAGTGTTCCGAGGCCATATCTGCATATGCTAGGCTCATCAAGTTTAACCCGAGTATTCTGCACGTGCAAAACTGGCTTGCACCCGTTGTACGTGAACGTAGAGCTTATCACACCCGATCATCACGTGGTGTCTCGGCACGACGAACTGTAGCAACGGTGCATACTCAGGGAGAACACTTATACCTTGAAATCTAGTGAGGGATCATCTTATAATGCTACCGCCGTACTAAGCAAAATAAGATGCATAAAAGATAAACATCACATGCAATCAAAATAAGTGATATGATACGGCCATCATCATCTTGTGCCTTTGATCTCCATCTCCAAAGCACCGTCATGATCACCATCGTCACCGGCTTGACACCTTGATCTCCATCGTAGCATCATTGTCGTCTCGCCAACTATTGCTTCTACGACTATCGCTAGCAATTACATGGCGATTGCATTTCATACAATAAAGCGACAACCATAAGGCTCCTGCCAGTTGCCGATAACGGTTACAAAACATGATCATCTCATACAACAGTTTATATCTCATCACGTCTTGACTATATCACATCACAACATGCCCTGCAAAAACAAGTTAGACGTCCTCTACTTTGTTGTTGCAAGTTTTACGTGGCTGCTAAGGGCTTCTAGCAAGAACCGTTCTTACCTACGCATCAAAACCACAACGATTTTTCGTCAAGTGTGTTGTTTTAACCTTCAACAAGGACCGGGCGTAGTCAAACTCGATTCAACTAAAGTTGGAGAAACAGACACCCGCTAGCCACCTGTGTGCGAAGCACGTCGGTAGAACCAGTCTCATGAACAAGGTCATGTAATGTCGGTCCGGGCAACTTCATCCAACAATACCGCTGAATCGAAGTAAGACGTTGCTGGTAAGCAGTATGACTATTATCACCCACAACTCTTTGTGTTCTACTCATGCATATAACATCTACGCATAGACCTGGCTCGGATGCCACTATTGGGGAACATAGTATTTCAAAATAATTCCTATGATCACGCAATATTTATCTTGGAGAAGCATTGCAATGAGCGGGGAGAGTGTGTCCATGTACCCTCATAGACCGAAAGCAAAAGCGTTTAGTAACGCGGTTGATGTAGTCGAACATCTTCACGATCCAACCGATCCAACCACCGAATATACGGCACCTCCGCGTTCAGCACACGTTCAACTCGATGACGTCCCTCGATCTCTTGATCCAGTTGAGGACGAGGGAGAGTTCCGTCAGCATGATAGCGTGGCGATGATGATGATGAAGTTACCGGCGCAGGGCTTCGCCTAAGCACTATGACGATATGACCGAGGTGTGTAACTGTGGAGGGGGGCACCGCACACGGCTACGAGAAGACTTTGTGTGTCTTTGGGGTGCCCCCTCCCACGTATATAAAGGAGGGGGGAAGAGGAAGCCGGCCCTAGAGGGGGCGCGCCAAGGGGGGGAGTCCTACTTGGACTCCCGGTCCAAGTAAGATTCACCCCCCCCCCCTTTCCTATTCCAACTAGGAGAAGGAGGGAAGGGGGAAGAGGGGAGAAGGAATGAGGAGGGCGTCGCCCCCTCCTAGTCCAATTGGGACCAGCCCATGGGGGGGCGGCCACCCCTTGGGGCCCTTCTCTCCTTTCCCCTAAAGCCCATTAAGGCCCATTACTGTCCCGGGGGCCCGGTTCTCCAGAAAAATGCCCGAACCACTCGGAACCATTCCGATGTCCAAATGCAACCTTCCAATATATGAATCTTTACCTCTCGACCATTTCGAGACTCCTCGTCATGTCCGTGATCTCATCCGGGACTCCGAACAAACTTTGGTCATCAAATCATATAACTCATAATATGAATCGTCATCGAACGTTAAGCGTGCGGAGCCTACAGGTTCAAGAACTATGTAGACATGACCGAGACACATCTCCGGTCAATAACCAATAGCGGAACCTGGATGCTCATATTGGCTCCTACATATTCTACGAAGATCTTTATCGGTCAAACCGCATAACAACATACGTTGTTCCCTTTGTCATCGGTATGTTACTTGCCCGAGATTCGATCGTCGGTATCATCATACCTAGTTCAATCTCGTTACCGGCAAGTCTCTTTACTCGTTACATAATGCATCATCCCGTGACTAACTCATTATTCACATTGCTTGCAAGGCTCATAGTGATGTGCATTACCGAGAGGGCCCAGAGATACCTCTCCGATACACGGAGTGACAAATCCTATTCTTGATCTATGCCAACCCAACAAAACACCTTCGGAGACACCTGTAGAGCATCTTTATAATCACCCAGTTACGTTGTGACGTTTGATAGCGCACAAGGTGTCCTTCGGTATTCGGGAGTTGCATAATCTCATAGTCAGAGGAACATGTATAAGTCATGATGAAAGCAATAGCAATAAAACAAAACAACCATTAATGCTAAGCTAACGGATGGGTCTTGTCCATCGCATCATTCTCTAATGATGTGATCCCGTTCATCAAATGACAACACATGTCTATGGTTAGGAAACTTAACCATCTTTGATTAACGAGCTAGTCAAGTAGAGGCATACTAGGGACACTTTGTTTGTCTATGTATTCACACATGTATCAAGTTTCCGGTTAATACAATTCTAGCATGAATAATGAACATTTATCATGATATAAGGAAATATAAATAACATATTTATTATTGCCTCTATGGCATATTTCCTTCAATCATAGCCCAAGGCGCGTTGTCTCCCATGCGCGGCTTCCCTTGGAAGGCAAGTCGCATGCACGGTGGCTCGCTTCGGCATGGGTGCTACTTGGCTGGGCGTACAATAGTGATGGGCACGAAGTCAACAAAGCTGCCCTGATGGGACATGCGTATACTCCCGACAATGCATCTCGTCGCCACGCGCCTCTCACAGTTACTGTGTTAGGTACTCCATTATGCAACCACCTTATTTACTGCTTTGTAGCTTGTGTGGCAAACCCTTATGACTATAAAAGGAGTCCCAAACTACTTAGGTTAGGGTTGGGCACTTGGTACTTCCAGGCTCCCAGCTAGTTCCCACACACTGCACCAATATTGTTTCCTAGCCCCGGCTACGGAAACCAACACTTGCAAACCTTGTTCATCATATCCAATGAGAAAGCCAAGCAGGACATTGGGTATTACACTTCCTAGCAGCCGAACCTGTGTAAAAATCTTCATGTCCTAGAGGTAGGATTCGTGCGTATGTTCGCCCCTCATCGAACCAAGAAAGGGTGCATCACTTATCCTTGGTGTTGTGTTTCACACACACGACAACCATCATCTCCTTCACCGCCTGAAGTCGTAGGTTGTCGATGACAGACGTCAGCGGTGGTGAACTTGCCACATGGTAGCCTATGGTGTCACTATCGGTATTTTCCACGTGCATGGGGACGAACTTTGGGCTCGCGCGCAACATTTGTAGCAGCTACTTAGGGCAGAACCTCTCCCAACTCCACCAACTCTGCAAATTCAACTTCTCCAACCAGCTTCCCGCTTCACCTAGCGATCAAAAAATGTTCGGTAGCGACCTCAACTTCTCCCAACGCTGCAGCCCAGCTGGGAGGCCACTGACCTCTTGGGCGCCAGTTTGGGCCGGCTAGAGGCAGCACAATTGGGGAGATGTCTATGCAAAGGCCGAAGCAGAGGGTTAAACGGGCTGGGTTGCATGATGTGGAGATGCTGCTCCTTGCTTGGGCGAGCTTTCTCGGGCGTCAATGGCGTCGGAGGGAGCTTCTCCTTGCGATGGGCTCACTGCTCCTGGCTGGCCGCGACATCTCGGGCATCAACAGGATGGGATCCAGAGAGAAAGAGGCTGGGATGGCCAGATCTGTCGGTGGAGGAGTGGATCTGACCGGCGATGGGGGTAGCAAGACGTGGCGGCGGGATCGGCGGTGCTGAGCCTTTCCTAGGGTTCAAGAGGGAGAGATGTTTCGGGGAGGGCTGCTGATTTGGGAGAGATGTGCGGTACCGATTCAGGAGGACTGGGTGGTTGGCCGAAGCCTTTTCCTAGACGGTGGCAAAATGGCTGTAAATAGATGCAACTCTTGCTTTTCCTTTTCCTGGAGCTCGGTTTCCCTGGCTTTGCTTTTTTGCACTACGTCCTAGCTTAGCTTCGCGAATTCGGCTTCGTGGAGCTCAGGCGTTCGGGACAACTCTGACTGTGGAGTTTGTGGAGCTAGGAGTTGGGGAAGTGCACAACAGACCCTTACCCATCGTTGCCACCCTAGCCAGCTGTTGCACCATCGCACCGCCGCTAATCCAAATGAAGGCCATTAGGTATGACGCAGAAGCTCGTGTCGGCAGCTGACGGTGTCCTGGACTAGGGGGTACCAACCTATGCGACCCACAATCCATGGGCCGAACTCACGGCCCATCGATCTCCACAAGGAAGGACTCCAGAAGGTACGAATCCTGGCATGATCAAAATGAACACTACCGAAGACTTGGCATATACTTCAAGGACAACTCCAACTGTTGGGGTGTTTATTCCTAGTTGGCAACCGATCATATGTAACCCTAGATACCCTAGGTGCCTATAAGCCAAGGGGTTTAGTCCGTAGAGGCACAATCACAATTATCACCCTTAGGGTTTAGGACACAACATACAATTTCGAGGTAGATCATCTTGTACTCTATACTCCATCATCAATATAATCAAAGCAAGACGTAAGGTTTTACCTCTTCGAGAGGGCCCGAACCTGGGTAAACATTGTCTCCCTTGTCTCCTGTTACCCATCGTTCCCACATCCACAATTCAGGACCCCCTACCCGGGATCAGCCGGTTTTAGTACCGACCGCGGCGGCCTTGCCGTTGCGCACCGCCATGGTCCTCCCCCAGCCGAAGTAGATGTCGTCCTCAGCTCCTCCATGGCGCAACCCTCTTGATTGCAACGTCACGCGCTGCTGGGCCGCTCAAGAATTCACCTGCATAGTGCACCGACAGTGGAGGGACGAAGGGGATCCGCATCGCCTTCCTTCGCTGAAGCCTACCAAATCTTGCATGGAGTTGTTGTAACTCCACGGTGGGCGCAACAACCATTACCAGTGCGGGCGAGGGAGAATGCTAGGAGGGCGAGAGGCGTGCGGTGGAGGTGAATTGCCGATCCGAAATTTTTGAATCAGACTGTTTTTTCTCCGTCACCATCGTGACCTCATAGTAAATATTAGGCATGGACGCCAACTTCACAACCATTTAATATAGAAAGAGAGAATTTAATATCATATCATGATATTGTACATATTATATGATGCGTTACTATGTATTCTGCAAAACAATAAACAAGACCATAGAAAATACTAGCATATAATACTATTACTACACACTACGAAATAGTAGTCCTATAGCTCACCGTACAGAGTTCAAACTTATCGGAAAACAACTACAGACCACACTTGCACAATGCACCATGTCGTTGGATGACGGTATACACATGTAAAGTAGAGCGTATCTCAGATGGTTAAATTCTTTCTGGCGGACTAGTCCTTCAAGGTTTAAGTCATAGACTTTGCATTTAGTGCGGTCATTTGTTGGATTTATCTCAGAATTTCTGGCGTTGCGCCTTACTAGGACTATAAAGGTGCCTACTAGTAGTATAAACACAGGGTGTGCGGTCATAAAAAATATGGGTATGTCGTGTATGTGAGCATCTACAATTGCACCGAGTTTTTAAATAAATGATGCTTTTATTGACTTAAAATGTACTCCCTCCGTCTTAAAATAAGTGATTCGAGTTTATACTAACTTTGTACTAAAGTTAGTACAAAGTTGAATCACTTATTTTGGGACGGAGGGAGTATTCCGTCTCATAATATAAGACATCTTAGAGATTGTAAAAATGTCTTATATTATAGGATGGGGAGAGTAGCATCAATCAGATACAATTCGCAATTACAGTGAGTTAAAAAAGGAAAATTGATGATGGTATACGCGCAGCTCTGAACTGTATTTTGTCCAAATTTAAAAGGACACGCCGTGCTTGGTGCGGCACATCGGCAGCAAACCTCCAGTGATTCGTTCGACCCTGTAGAGACCACAATATATAAATTCAGTAGCCATTCGCTGCTCCCATACTTACCGGCGTCTGTCAGTTTCATTTTAGGTGTTGTTCCCTTTCATCCCAAGGCATCGAGACAAAGGGTCGGCATCTCAACCCCACGGTGACCAAACCCTATCTCTTCCGCACCGGCCTGCATTATTAGTCCTGGGCCCATTTGCCAGAATCTCATCGAGAGATGCACCCCAAGCGAGTCATCGTGTTCTCCCTGTCGACATGTTGGAACGACTATCTGCTCCTCTCTTTGTCTACCTTTCGCTCGTCATAGCTCATCGATATCTCGCCGATGGAATCGCCACCTTTTCCTAAGAAAATACGACTATTCGCCGCCTGTCTATTTTATAACTAGGTTGGAATTGCGGCTTGCCGCACTGCCGGGTATAGTTATATCCAATATGGTAATACAGTCATTGAAACATTGCAGGCTATCCAATGAAGCAATTGCAGGTATGAATTGCGGCTTTGCCGCACCTCTATGGGTGATGTCATATCCTATCCGCTAACAACATAATTGAACACGATTGAAAGCAAAGCATAAATAAGCAACAATCTAATAAACGTTTAAACCAGAATGACAACACAAAGCAATGCATGACAACTTCCATAATCCTCTTTGTTGGAAGGATAAAATAGGACCATGAATACATTCCGCGGGTCAAAGGATCATTCACAAGTAATTTACACAGAAAAAAAGCAAGGACTAAATGGCGCATCAGGGCAGAACAACACAAAAGTATCCAACCCAGTAAAGCATGACTTATATTCCAAAGGTCGGCATGCAAGTGGTGCATTCTTAATAGGAAATGAAACATGTGATACTACCAAAAGGGTGAAGTTTCAGTATGTTACCAAAAGAAACCCATGATTAATCATTCATTTACAATTATCTCCAGATGATGAGTCACAGGAATAAGAACATCATAGATACACATTATTCAGTTCTCATTCATAATCGCGTCCATTAGAAATACACAACAAACTAAAATTTTCCATCAAAAGGAACTGCATAACATTGCAGACGATGGGCTTTGACGCTGTATAATTCAATTTGCTTCCTTATTATGATACAGATCACCAAAATATACACACTGGGACTCTTCTAAGATATCATAGCTACACAGATGACCAAAATTAAAAGATATCATGCATACACATAATTCAGTCCTCATCCATAATCTCTCCAATCCATGCATCCTCCAAGTAATGAGAAGGAACCAAGTAGCTTATGACACAGGTTGAGTTTAAAAAGGATCTCTCCAATCTTGCAGCAAAATAGAAGTTCATATCATTATGACACCAAAGAGAAAGAGAGACTAAAATAACAGGCTTAAGATATAACAATATATTTTCATAGAACTAACAAACCAGAGAGAAAGAGCTAACTTATTTACAATGCAGTGATAGTTTTATCCAACTCGGTAGGACACACTTCATATTCGATAGGTTCATAGGAAAGTTGAAGTTAGTTGGTGTGTGTAAGGAAAGTGCATCATGACATAGGAAAATATGTAAATTAGCTCGCACCACTCTTTGCCCTGGAGTAGCACATGTGTTGTTTATTTGACAGACATACTTAAGAAGATAGACCTGATGTGGAGACGGAAGATGTCAAATTCATTTGCATAACACTACTGGTATTTAGAGTACTCCTTTTACTATACACAGGGTAATGTACTTCCAGCACAGTGAATGTATTTAATGCCGCAAATTCAATCACTATGTGACGTTCTAGGAATTGGTATTTTTTGGCATATCCAGTTGGGTTTCTAGATTTCCTGGTACAATTGTGGCTCTTTGTAACCAACCATACAAAGTGTCGGTATGAATTCTATTTCAGGGAGAAGTAGCAAGTACTAACCACAAGACTCAGGCTAAAGTGATATCATGCATTGTGTGGATCAGAACTATGGTTGTGGATCATACTACATCTATCTGACTCATCAAAGTTATCTTTTAACTCATGGTGCATGTAGATTGAACATTTTCTTACCAAGCATATGAATTTATTCCCTTGAGAAAACAATACCATCCGACGCAACTCACACTAAGATGCAAGAACACTATATGTAGACAATCACCCAAAACTCATCTCTCACATTGATTTTTCAAATACATCAGACAAAGAAATAAGAAATTTCTTGCATGGAGCAAAGGACACGGGTGCCCAACAAAATAAACACGCTTACCATATGATCGCATACCGAACAGAAAATCTACGCCCATCTCAGTGTGTTCATTAGAAGAACCTGTAAATCAATCCAAACTCTACATATTTCACCTCACTAATGCTTATGCCCATCAAATTAACCTACTGTTATTACTAATCATGTATGGCAAATCTCACAATGGACCAGATAAAACATCCAGTGGCTATTGAGGGAGATGCACACAACAGAGATAGAGAGAGAGGTTGAAAGCATGGCCACGCGAGGAGCACCTGCATGACAGGGAGGCAGACGAGTCCGATGGGGGTGAGGCACTGGAGAAGATGCAGCAGCGGCAGAGGAGGCAAAGCTCGCGTCAGGGGTGTGGGGGCAGAGGCGGAGGTTGGCAGCGACAATGACTCGTCTTCCTCGCCATCTGGGCGTCTGCGCTGTCCAGTCGTGGATCTCCACACCCACCGGTACCGGCTGCCCCTCCATGACTTGAGCAAAGGAGGACCGATAGTGATTCCCAGGGGAGGCATAGGTTTAAACAGAACATGATGCTGTCCAGTCGTGGATCTCCTCACCCACCGGTACCGGCTGCCCCTCCATGACTTCAGCAAGGGAGGACCGGTGGTGATTCCCTGGGGAGGCATAGGTTTAAACAGAACATGATGTTCCTTGCATATAAATTAGTAGTGATTTAAAAACTGCAGATTAAAGTTTGAAATTAAATAAAATGCCAAAAATATAGACGCGTATTTATGAATCTTAGTTATTTGATTGGGAAGAACAGACATGGGGACAAATGACATTCGTATCAAGCTTAATAACAAACGACACTATTTCCTATATTTGTTCGTCAGAGATATATGTATTCAAATCAAAATGTGTAAAAGAGGTGAACTGGCAAAAAAAATTAGCATACATAAAAAAACCGTCTGTCAAGAATAAAATTGATTGCTCCTTGCCCGATTGCGACATATGAATATCAACTATTAGTAGGAAAGAGGTTAAGCGGTCAGAAGTCCAGGCTACTTGTGTTTACTCATACTCACATGATGGCTCTGAAGCTTTGGTAGTTTTGTGTAGTTACTAAAAGGCTGGAAGCTACAACTTCTAGGATATGAATGGTACCTGCATGGAAATATGCACACAGTAAACCAAGTGATGAAATCAAGCTCTATCTCATGCTGATTATACTAATAAAAATTAATAATCTACTGAACTTGCTTGAGCTTGTGTTTGGAATAGCATCAATGGTTTACTATGCCTAGGCTACAAAGAAATGCATGTAGAAATGCTAGAAACTTACTGAGAACAAAAAAGTGATGTACACACTGGATTTTGACCAAGTGACCTGGTAAGTGTAAGACCAAGCTATTATTTTGATGGTACACTATTATTCTAAGTATCTATTTTGAAACACACTATCATCAACCTACATGCTATCTTTTTGTAATACATGTTAAATTTATTAACATATGACCAAGGGCATTATTAAGGCTCCTTGCAGCAAATGAGACCATGTATGATCTGTAATATGCCATAACAGCCAGAACATGATCGATTTGAAAGACATAATAATCCTTCAGGGGAAAGACATCATATTTTTTCAAAATAAACTCTTGCATGATCTCTTGAGGGGAAAGACTGTCTTGAGTACTAACCATAGCCATGCTAAGAGGGCCATCTATTTAACAAAACCAACAATATTCCGGGAAACACACTAACTTTCCATGCCTTGTGATTTAAGCTGATAGGGTGTGCTCCTGATGTTGCATAGTTGCAATAGTAGTTAGTTTGCAGGCCTAATATAAAGTTATTACCAAGAAATACAAAATTAACTCTAGAAACTATGTTTTAAGATTACTGCCTAATAATGCTCTGGATCTAGAAGGATAAATATTAAGTGTAGGAAAAAGAAGTATCCTATACTTTCCAAGTGAGCAATATACAGAGCTCCTCACACAATGAGTGTACTTCTATTGGTATATAGGTAGGTCTGGTTTAGCATATTTATATATATGTAACATATGGGGAAATAATGAGAGTCTAAACACCACAGGAAGTGCAGCCCCAGAATGATAAGATTTCACATTAGTATACTGCACTGCTGCCTATTTTGGGCTAACATTGCATAGCCATATCAATGCTGCATACATGATAAAACGAAGTGTTTAAGAATTATACCGCAGTTAACTTCTTGTGCATACAGAGTAAACTTCACCTAATAAATATCAAAGCTTTATATCAATGCTAGAGCAAGGAATTAAAGATACCAGCGGTGCAGCACACAGCTGCAATTTGTTAGCAACCCAACAAACAAGAACTTCACCTAATAAACATCAAAGCTTTATATCAAAACAAATTGGTTTGGAGTTAGATATAAGTGCATACCAAATATCCGCTGAGATTCATCATGGACGAATGTAAAGTAAATATACATCATAGTGGTGAACATACATGACGGTGTAGCACAAGATGGTGAAATACCTGGTCGAGCTCCTTTTCTTTGATATCCATTGGTCTAATCTTTACGGTTTACACACACTTGACTCCTGCAACCTGGAGAGATTAGTTTACAAATAAAGAGGTGAATAAGGTCGTTTCCGGAGGTGTGCGTGAACCAATAACTCAAAAGAAAGCTCCGGACAAACAACAATTTGTATATCCACCTAGACAATCTTGACAATTATCAAGTATGCTTATAATATATCTACAACAGTGAGGAATCACCATGCCATCAAATATTACTATCTTTAAAGAACAACTTCTTAGTGAAGCTCCAAATAAAAATATACCATAGTAGTTTGGAGATAATACACAGTGGAATGTTTTGTCCATTGTTGCCACTATTTTCTAAGTATCAAATGCTTTCACTTATTTCCTATATTGCCGTGATCTAAGCTAATAGACTCGTATACAAAACGAACGACTGATATTTTAGCTTCTAAAGAAAATTCAGTGATCATAAGCTACTGAAACTTACATCTGAATGGCACTTGATCCATGGCATTTGTCTGCTGCAGCAACACCATTTTAGCACCAGCGACAACAAGTTCTCACCACGGGTGGATGGATAAATTTCCTACCATACTACGTCACAAAAAGGAGATCAACAGAGAAAGACCCCTGCAGGTTGAGCAACCAACAGTGAGATCCAGTGCCGTCACATCAGGGGGAATCAACACATTTAGAGGGCAGAGCATGAAGGCGCACTTTCTCCTTCCCATGTCTATCTCCATCCCTTTGCCTCCCTCTCTTCCTCCCAGCTCTCACCGGCAACAACACAACGACGATGGATCTCGGGGTAGGGATTGGAGTAGAAGGCTAATGAATCCGCTAGCCGGGGTTGACGAGGGCTGGCCGCATTACCTGGGTCAGAGGAGGGAGGCGAAGAAGACGGCGAGGAAGAAAAGGGAGCCGCAACAGCGTCTGCAACAAGCCACCGCCTCCGCTCCTCACGGTCTCACCCAACTCCTCCGGTGAAGGGAGAGCGCCAGCCGGCATCTCGAGGGGAGGTGCGACGGGGACGGGGGACGGAGCGGCGGCCTGAGTTCGACGCCGGGGAGGAGCAGAGGTCGCGCGGCGGTCGGGTGCGCCGCCAGGAAGGGGAGCGGGGAGGAGGACGAGTGGGAGAGGGCGGCGGCTAGGGTTCCCGCGAGGGAGGAATGGGAGCAGGGAGAAGGACGAGTGGGAGAGGGCCAGCCGGCGGCTCGAGGGGAGGTGCGACGGGGACGGGGGACGGAGCGGCGGCCTGAGTTCGAAGCCGGGGAGGAGCAGAGGTCGCGCGGCGGCGGCGGCGGCTGGCCGAATGCCACGGGAGGAGAGGCGACAGAGAAGTGGGGAAAGGAGAGGGAGGCGGCTAGGGTTCAACATTCTGCCTTTTATAAGTCTGCGTGAGAAACGACGATAATGCCCTCGGCGGGGCATGGGAATTACAGGCGGTGGCACGAACTGGAGCGCAAGCGGTGTTTGCTATTGATCCAACGGCCAGGACCTCCCCATCTCGCGATCCAACGGCCAGGATCTCCCCATCTCGCGATCCAACGGCCAGGACCTCCCCATCTCGCGATCCAACGGCCAAGATCTCCCCATCTCGCGATCCAACGGCTGAAAATCCAAACGCACGGGGAGGCTCCATTTTGATCCAGACTCTAACAATGGGATTACGGTACAGTTGATAGATCATACTCCAGTACTTTGCTGCAACTTACCAGCTTTGCGTAACTAGTTTGCGCGCCTACACTCATACGTACTCCTACATACTTAGTTAATTAATACTCCTCTCAAACAAATTAGTATATATTCAGCTACCATGGTTGGTCAGGTTCAGTGAGTCCCAAGGGCAGGACAGGAACTATAATACTGCAGTACTAATGGAGGTTTCAAAAGGAAATGTGGACATCTGACGGAATAATCTGCTGCACTGCATAATTAAGCTTATCTAGGACATTTCGTCGTGGGGAAGGCATCAATCTGGACAGTGAACGAGAGCAACAGCCAACAGGCACAGGGCGACAGGCCATGACGAATAGATTGGACCGATCAAAGCTCTTGTACCGTTGCACAACGCATGAATAAACCAAAAGCAGATAGCCAGATCGCGGGATGCAATGTCACGGACTCACGGTCAGTGTGACCAATAATTCGCTCCACTTCGATTGTCTTTTACTTCTTTGAGAAACTCCACTTGGATTCTTTTGTCCTCCACCATTCTGCGTGCGTAGTGTTTGCCGGTGCTCTAGCCTACTAGTATGCGATGGGCACACGGATTTTCGGTAGGTGTCCCATGAATTAATCAAAGTCAAACTGAACGCGAGGATATTTTTTTCATTTTTTAGTTCATGCGAGGATAATTTATGAAATGGCGTGGCTGGTTTGCGTTTGTACTGTGTTAAAAAAACACGTATAGCAGTGTGTTGTAACAGGAGAAAAACTAACATGTTCATTAAAACGTCAATCAGCTCAATATGACAACATCTAAACGGTGCCACCCGATGAGAAATAAATAATTCGGTGGAGACCTTACGCAAGTCTTCGGCAGATTTTTTCCCATCCGCCGGCAAGCCGCACACCGAGGTCTAGAAAAATGCATATCAGTACAAACCAATCAATTACTGTGCTCACTTTTTCTCTTAAAAAGTTGAATTAATAATGCATTTTCTTTAAGGATCAATTTGGCAACCTATTCATTTCTTTTAGGATTTTTTGAGCTGCAACCTTTTGTGGACACCCAGTCTTCTTTTTTGGGTACATAAATCCTCTTTGATGGTCGTATATGTATGCGGGGCTTTCACACAGAATTGTTAAGATTATTTCTTTGTTTCTGTAGGGTAAACATGACCCTTACCTCATCCTTCTCGTTTTGTTGGTGCATTGGCTTTTGATTCTTGCATTTCACCAAGGTATATAAGTTGATAGAATTTTATGTAAAGCGACTCAGAATATCCATCGAGAGAGATAAAATAGGAATTGTTGGCCAATTTCTCCAATATTTCATTTATGAACGGCAATGTGTAGTGATCCTTCCGAGTCCATTTATTCAGTTTTCTTTTCGCGAATACGCAAAGCTTGCGTATCTTTCCATTGATAGAAGGAATAGAATGAGTACATAGGGGTACAACACATGACACGAACGCAGGCAGGCGTGAACATGGTGCCCAGAGCAAAGAGACAAGGGATGCTCGGCCCGAACAGAAGATACATCACAACTAAACCTACCAAACCCGAACCACGAGCGACAATGCCGAACCGACAAGAATTCCAACATCACCCGAACCAACACCGCGAGCAAGCTAGATAGCGCCTTCAAGAAGGTGGACGACGTCGAGACGCCGTCGCCATCCGGTCCGGGGTAACCAGACCTAGGGTTTCCCCTGAGCTCGAAGAGGGGCAAAGCTGAAGGCCTTGGAAGCGCCTCCCAGAAGGAAACGACACCCGCGGGCGCCGTCGCTGCTAGCACCGGTAAACCGAGCAGGGATCTCTCCCTGGCCTTAAGCTGAGCAATCCCATAGCCGCCGAGTCTGGAATCGAAGATGAGGAAGTCCACGTTGGTCGGAATCGCCAAGTCGGGAAGGGGTTGGTGGGGCTGCACTTGCCATCAGAGGGTGGCACCGCCACCGCACCCACGAGCGTTGGATCCAGCAAAAGGGGAGGCTTTGAGGCCTTTGGGGTGGGGCGGGCGACGGAGTGAGCCACACGGAGGGCAAGGACGACGGCATCCAACAACGCTGACAAGCTAGGACTGGAGAGACGCAGATCCGAGCTGCCGTGGCCATAGCCGTCGAGACATCGGCGCGCCAGGTAAGCTGGAAGGGACGCAGCTACCTGATGACCGAGGCCGGAGCTGCCCGGTAAAACACCAGCAGCGAAGGACACCGGAGAGACGCGAGCCTAAGCCGTCGGGGCCAGAACAGCACCAGCGAGTGCCCGCCGCGAGGGGCTCCATGTCTGCCACAACCACAGATGCGTCGCCACGCACCCGCAAGAACAGTCACCGTGGCTCGGGGAGGGGGAGGGCCGTCGGAGAACAACGCCAGGAGCGTCGGAACCGCCGCCGGCCGGCAAGCTCGTGCAGCAGCTGGTGGAGGGCGCGCCGGGTGGGTCCCGGGGCGGAGGGGGAGGCGCACGGTGGGTGATGGAGCCCGCAGCGGCTGAGGATGGACGAGGGCGGGGCTGGCCGGAGCAGCCGGGCAGGCCGTCGGGGAGGACCAGATCCGGCGTCACCGGACCAGCAGAAGGCTGCCGCCGCAGGGGTGGGGGCCTGGAGGCACCGGCAGCGGCCGAGGATGGAGGGGGCGGGGCTGGCCGGAGCCGCGCGGGCAAGCCGTCGAGGAGGGCCGGATCCGGCGTCGCCGGACCAACAGGAGGCTGCCGCCGTGTGGTTGGGGATGGGGCGCGGGGTGAAGGGGTGGAGGGTGCCCGGGGCGCGAGGAGGTGGATCTGCCCCGCCGCCGCCATCCTGGGGCCCGGTGCGGCTTCACCGGCCGGCCCTCCGGCGGCGGCGAAGCGGGGACGGCGGCGGAGAGGTCTACGAGCGGGCGGCGGCTGGGGTTCCCCCCGTGTCGCCAGAGGAGGGCGACGCGGGGGGGTGTCTTACTCCATTTATTCAGTTTTCTGAAATCAACACACATAGCATATGCAATAATGGCCCTGCTAGGGACTAGATCATTATTTTCATTAGCTACTAAAGAAACTCCTCTTTTTAGGAATACAATGGACAGGATTAGCCCATTTACTACGAGAGATTGGATAAAATTACTCTAGCGACAAGGAGGCGGATACCTCTTTTCTTACCACATTTTTGGAGTGAGGGTACAGTCTTCTTTGACTTTCAATTACTGGCTTGGCTCTGTCTTCAATGGGAATAGCATGCGAATAAATGGAGGGGTCTATTCCTCTCACAGCTCCCATTGAATATCCCAAAGATTTATGGTGTCTTGATAACATCGTTAATAGTTTTTATTTCTCTCTTCCTGAAAGGTCAGTGTCGGTACTTCAACCGGCTGATCTCGGGTAGGGGGGTCCTGACCTGTGGATCTGGGAACGATGGGTAACAAGAGACAAGGGAGATGATGTTTACCCAGGTTTGGGCCCTCTCGAGGAGGTAAAACCCTACGTCCTACTTTGATTATATTGATGTGATGGAGTATCGAGTACAAGATGATCTACCTCAAGATCACATGTTGTGTTCTAACCCTAAGGCTTGTGATTGTGTCTCTACGGACTAAACCCCTCGGCTTGTATATGCGCCGGGGGTTTCTAGGGTTACGTACTGTCAGTTGCCAACTAGGAATAAACGCGCCGACGGTTAGAGTTATCCTTAAAGTATACGCCAAGTCTTCGGTGGTGTCCGTCTTGACCACGCTAGGATTCATAGCTTCTGGGTTCCTTCCTTGTGGAGATCGACGGGCCATAATCTTGGCCCATGGACTGTGGGTCGTATAGGTTGGTACCCCCTAGTCCAGGACACCGTTAGTAGCCCCTGGACTTGTCTTCGAAGCCGAGGACGAAAGTTCCATCCTCGGACCAATGTCTCCGGCTTGAAGTCTTCGGCTTGGCAGGCGAATTCCTTCGCTATCAGTTCGAGTTCGGCTCCGGGACCCACAACATATCTTCGGCCTCCACACGTCGGATCAGGCGGTCTCTACTTTACATAATCCGACGACCTTGTCTAGGGATTTAGCCATGGGTCCCACCATTTGTGGCCCTTCTGTTATTAAAACAATTCTTTTTTATCTTCGTGTCATCTAGGGAACAAGTATATTTATGGCTAGACGTCGAAGCGCCCCCTTGCTGAATTTAATGGGTGTATACACTGGTGCGCATTGGACATAAACAAATGGTTTAAAACCCCTTTCCGCGACGGCATTTGGAACCGTCGCCAAGTGAGTGTGTGTGATAGGGTGTCCTTCCCACACGACCCAGAAATCGTCGGGGATAGGCCCTCCTGGGACCCAGGCTGGGGCCATGTGCGATCGGGCGAGGCATCGAAACCCAATCATTTCCGTAGGTATGTACATCCCACACGGTGAATCCCAGAAATAATTTTCGTAGGTATGTATATCCCACACGGTGAATCCCAGAAATCATTTCCGTAGGTATGTACATACCACACGATGAATCCCAGAAATCATTTCCGTAGATATGTACATCCCACACGGTGAATCCCAGAAATCATTTCCGTAGGTATGTACATCCCACATGGTGAATCCCAGAAATCATTTCCGTAGGTATGTACATCCCACATGGTGAATCCCAGAAATCATTTCCGTAGGTATGTACATTCCACACGGTGAATCCCAGAAATCATTTCCGTAGGTATGTACATCTCACACGGTGAATCCTAGAAAATCATTTCCGTAGGTATGTACATCCCACACAGTTCTTTGTGTGGAAACGTTTGTGCAAGCTGGCCTAACGCAAATAGTTCGCTGCCGGAAGCCGTATGTGATTGTTAGTTGATCGAACACGCCTACTTTCTAGAAACCGTGCGGGTTGTTTGAGTTCATCGCCCACGGTGCTGTCTGAGTAACCGTTTGCAATAGAAAACCCCAATAAGCTGGGTAATTAGCCTATTATTGATAATGCATGTACTCATCAAACTGATATTTCTTATAAAACACGCCAGATATTTCATATCCGTATAAAAGCAACCAGGATTTCATAGTCGAATTACATCAGATAGCTTCGGCACTCAGTTACGCCATTACACAATAGCACCAAGTTTCACATGCAGCATCAAAAACCTTTGGAAAGTAGCATCATACACGGTAAATAGACAGATGAATCTCATTTGGGAAACTGCAGAAGCGGAAGGCAAATATTGAGCCTTCAGTGATGTTGAATGTCCTTGCAACTTTAGGCCAGTGGCTATGGATAATTGCCCGCCCAACCTTCGTCCTCTTCAGCAATACTTTAATATTGTACCGTGGGTGTTGAATGAATACCTTCCTCGCCTCTTGACCATGCAGGTGGTTTGAGAGGTAATCATCGGTGAACTGCTTTGAAAAGTATTGAAAACAAAGCTATGCATAAATCGCTGTTGTAAATTTTGAAATGATGCAAGGGGTAAAAACAAGGTAAAATAGTTGGTACCATCCTATAGTTGACTGATGCCTTCTTCATTGTGGAAACAAAGATCTTGTTGTTATTCGTCGCAAGTTTATTCATCCTAACAATCTTTCTGAGTTTCTTGACTTGACTGATATTCATGGACATCTCATTTCCCCATATGCAAAATGGGTCGAACAGTGGGTCTAAGCCTCTGACAGCAGGACCTACATGTGCAAGACCAAATTGTAAGAAACCTAAATATTAGAATGATTCCTGCAACTACACAATAATGTGCTATTAGCCAAAGGATCCTGCTAGAACAAACCTCGATGGTAAACCGCAGTGTTTCCCATTGTTTCCCTACAACACACATAAGGAAGATCTTGATCAGGTTAACTGAGAGTTGCCATACTATCAGTAGAATATGTATTGAGTATAGCCAAATTCGATTGGTGTCACATGCACAATAATACAAAATTGTACCCACAACAAATGAAAATCAAATTGCAGAACTGAACCAAACAGTTAAATGGACAGCAGACCAAATGAACCAAAATAGTTAACTGAGCACGACATTGCAGAATAGAAACATGTACTAGAAGATAAGACAGTTAACAAAACAAAGAATGCTTGAGAACAGTACTACGAAATGTAGCAATTGTTGGACCAAAGTGTTAACTGAACATTACATTTCAGAGGACCAAACTGTTAACTGAACATCAGATTGCATATTAACATTACAGAGGACAAATCACTATAAGGCACTGGCGGTGGCCTCAACAAAACATCACGAACTGTATTTTAAAGTAGACAACCGCGCGGCGGTGTCGACGGTGGCCTCGAAGACGAGGTGCTCCTCCAAGATCTGCCGGTCGACACGCATGTCAGCCATAGCGACCTCGTTCGCGCGTGCGGCCGCATGCTACTCAGCTCCACGTTATACTGCGTGTAAAATGGTTCTGGGCGGCGCTTAATTGGAAAGGGGGCAGTGATTTCGGTGGAAGGTGTCACTCCGTCAGTTGGGGCATGTGGGACGGGAAAGGAGGAGGATGGTGTGGGTGGGGTGTGGATTACCTGACCATATCGACGAGGCCATGCAGCAAGAAGAAGGGTCGGCGGCGAGGAGGCCGCGCAGCAAGAAGAAGGGTCACCGGCGGGGAGGCGGCGCTGCAAGAAGAAGGGCCGCCGGCGAGGAGGCGACACTGTAAGAAGAAGGGTAGCTGACGAGGAGGCGGCGCTGCAAGAAGAAGGGTCGCCGGCGAGGAGGCTGAGCTGCCAGTAAGCAGCAGTGAAGGTTTGAACTTGGAAAGCAAGGAGGAACAGTGGAAATGTGGCTTTTTGTAGGAGGGAGGGGGCGGGGAGATAGATATTTCCGCGGTGGCCAAAAAATTTCGCTCGGTGCCGCGAGAAACTGGCGCGCAAGTGTGGTTCAAGCGGGGGCGTTGGAGTATAGACGACGAAGCTTCCTACGTAAGCCAGACAAGACGGTGCGCCAAGATATTTTATATCGCATCCCACACGATTCTTTCTAGTAAACTGTTTGTGGTATACCTGATTTTTTCATTATGTTTTGAAAGACAATGGTGTTACGGAGGGAAAGGATGGTGTTTGTATTGCTAGAACATTTACGTACAGTGAACATGCAACTAGTACATGAGTGTCGTGGTTAAATTTGGAATTATTCCCGGTTCGTTTGGCATTTTTATGCATTAATTGAGTTTCTGGGCATTTAATGTGCATAATTCAAATTTGAACTATAAGCACATGCTCCAATGCACCAAAGTTTGCTGCAAAATCACATGTGTGTCTTCGGGTGAATTTATAGGTCCCATGCAAGAAATGGGAATAAAATTCAAACATCTGGGTGTCGTGGCTCGCCCGGAATGATTGAGAAACTTGATTTTTTAATTCTGGTAAATCCAAAACACGGCCAGAAATCATAAAACTTGGCATGATGTCATGACATGGCACCAACATGCTGCAGTAAATTTTTTGGCCGAACTGGGACAAGCTTTGGTGTAAGCTTCTTGCAAACCGGAGCTTCCCTCAAGAAGGCTCCTGGTTCCGAGAGAGAACGTGTCACCTCCGTGTGCGAAACGACATACGTACACTGCCTTCTCCCGCCTTAATTTTTTACACAGGAAGATTAGACCAAATAGAAGTATCGTGCTAAATTTTGGAATTATTCCGTGTTCGTTTAGCCTTTTTTATACATTAATGAGTTTCTGGGAATTTAGTGTGCATAATTCAAATTTGAACTACAAGCACGTATGTCCTTGGGTGAATTTCTAGGTCCCATGCAACAGATGTGAGTGAAATTCAAACATCTGGGCTTCGTGGCTCGGCCGGAAAGATTGAGAAACTTGGTTTTTTAGTTCCTGTAATTCCAAAACACCGCTGAAAATCATGAAACTCGGGATGGTGTCATGACATGGCACAAACATGCTGCGTTAATTTTTTTGGCCGAATTGGGACAAGCTTTGGTGTAGGCTTCTTGCAAACCGGAGCTTCCCTCAAGAAAGCACCTGGTTCCGAGATGGAACGCGTGTCACCTCCGTGTGCGAAACGACATACGTACACTGCCTTCTCCTGCCTTAATTTTTTTACATAGGCAGATTAGACCAAATAGAAGTATCGTGCTAAATTATGGAATTATTCCATGTTCGTTCGGCCGTTTTATACATTAATTGAGTTTCTGGGCATTTAGTGTGCATAATTCAAATTTAAACTACAAGCGCGTGCTCCTGTGCACCAAAGTTGTTTGAAAAATCACATGTGTGTCCTTGGGTGAATTTCTAGGTCCCATGCAAGATATGGGAGTGAAATTCAAACATCTGGGCGTCGTGGCTCGGCCGAAAAGATTGAGAAACTTGGTATTTTATTTCTATAATTTCAAAACACGGCTGAAAATCATGAAACTCGGCATGGTGTCATGACATGGCACGAACATGCTGCGGTAATTTTTTTGGCCGAATTGGGACAAGCTTTGGGGTAGGCTTATTGCAAACCGGAGCTTCCCTCAAGAAGGCTCCTGGTTCCGAGAGGGAACGCGTGTCACCTCCGTGTGCGAAACGACATACGTACACTGCCTTCTCCCGCCTTAATTTTTTTACACAAGCAGATTAGACCAAATAGAAGTATCATGCTAAATTTTGGAATTATTCCGTGTTCGTTTGGCCTTTTTATACATTAATTGAGTTTCTAGGCATTTAGTGTGCATAATTCAAATTTAAACTACAAGCACGTGCTCCAGTGCACCAAAGTTGTTTGAAAAGTCACATGTGTGTCCTTGGGTGAATTTCTAGGTCCCATGCAAGAGATGGGAGTGAAATTCAAACATCTGGGCGTCGTGGCTCGGCCGCAAAGATTGAGAAACTTGGTTTTTTAATTCCTGTAATTCCAAAACACGCGTGAAAATCATGAAACTTGGCATGGTCTCATGACATGGCACGAACATGCTGCGGTAATTTTTTTGGCCAAATTGGGACAAGCTTTGGTGTAGGCTTCTTGTAAACTGAAGCTTCCCTCAAGAAGGCTCGTGGTTCCGAGAGGGAACGTCTCACCTCCGTGTGCGAAACGACATACGTACACTGCCTTCTCCCGCCCTAATTTTTTACACAGCCAGATTAAACCAAATAGAAGTATTGTGCTAAATTTTGAAATTATTCCGGCCTCGTTTCGCCCTTTTTATACATAATTAAGTTTCTGGGCATTTAATGTGCATAATTCAAATTTGAACTACAAGCACATGCTCCAGTGCAGCAAAGTTGTTTGAAAAATCACATGTGTGTCCATGGGTGAATTTCTAGGTCCCATGCAAGAGATGGGAGTGAAATTCAAACATCTGGGCGTCGTGGCTCGGCCGAAAAGATTGAGAAACTTGGTTTTTTAATTCATGTAATTCCAAAACACGCCTGAAAATCATGAAACTTGGCATGGTCTCATGACATGGCACGAACATGATTCGGTAATTTTTTTGGCCAAATTGGGACAAGATTTTGGTGTAGGCTTCTTGCAAACCGGAGCTTCCCTCTAGAAGACTCGTGGTTCCGAGAGGGAACGTGTCACCTCCATGTGCGAAACGACATACGTACACTGCCTTCTCCCGCCCTAATTTTTTAACACAGCCAGATTAGACCAAATAGAAGTACCGTGCTAAATTTTGGAATTATTCTGGGCTCGTTTCGCCTTTTTTATACATTAATTGAGTTTCTGGGCATTTAATGTGCATAATTCAAATTTGAACTACAAGCACGTGCTCCAGTGCACCAAAGTTGTTTGAAAAATCACATGTGTGTCCTTGGGTGAATTTCTAGGTCCCATGCAAGAGATGGGAGTGAAATTCAAACATCTGGGCGTCGTGGCTTGGCCAGAAAGATTGAGAAACTTGGTTTTTTTAATTCATGTAATTCCAAAACACGCCTGAAAATCATGAAACTTGGCATGGTCTCATGACATGGCACGAACATGCGGTAATTTTTTTGGCCAAATTGGGACAAGATTTTGGTGTAGGCTTCTTGCAAACCGGAGCTTTCCTCAAGAAGGCTCGTGGTTCCGAGAGGGAACGTCTCACCTCCGTGTGCGAAACGACATACATACACTGCCTTCTCCCACCCTAATTTTTTTACATAGCCAGATTAGACCAAATAGAAGTACCGTGCTAAATTTTGGAATTATTCTGGGCTCGTTTCGCCTTTTTATACATTAATTGAGTTTTTGGGCATCTAATGTGCATAATTCAAATTTGAACTACAAGCACGTGCTCCAGTGCACCAAAGTTGTTTGAAAAATCACATGTGTGTCATTGGGTGAATTTCTAGGTCCCATGCAAGAGATGGGAGTGAATTCAAACATCTGGGCGTCGTGGCTCGGCCGGAAAGATTGACAACTTGGTTTTTTAAATCCTGTAATTCCAAAACACGCCTGAAAATCATGAAACTTGGCATGGTCTCATGACATGGCACGAACATGCTGCGGTAATTTTTTGGCCGAATTGGGACAAGCTTTGGTGTAGGCTTCTTGCAAACCGGAGCTTCCCTAAAAAAGGCTCGTGGTTCTGAGAGGGAACGTGTCACCTCCGTGTGCGAAACGACATACGTACACTGCCTTCTCCCGCCCTAATTTTTTACATAGCCAGATTAGACCAAATAGAAGTACTATGCTAAATTTTGGAATTATTCCAGGCTCGTTTCGCCTTTTTTATACATTAATTGAGTTTCTGGGCATTTAATGTGCATAATTCAAATTTGAACTACAAGCACATGCTCCAATGCACCAAAGTTATTTGAAAAATCACATGTGTGTCCTTGGGTGAATTTCTAGGTCCCGTGCAAGAGATGAGAGTGAAATTCAAACTTCTGGGCGTCGTGGCTCGGCCGGAAAGATTGAGAAACTTGGTTTTTTAATTCATGTAATTCCAAAACACGCCTGAAAATCATGAAACTTGGCATGGTCTCATGACATGGCACCAACATGCTGTGGTAATTTTTCTGTCCGATTTGCGAAGGCCCACACATTAACAATCATCAAAGTCATTTTGGAACAAGTGTTGTCACATTACAAATCAGAAACACAAGTATTATTGAAACCGTGGGCGTTCGACTTACCAATTACGTGCGGCCACGCGTCCCCTTTTTTTATTGGCTAGGAGGTGTCGTGCGGGGTAGCTATTTGAGTACGGGAGGCGTGCAATCAGACCCCTGCGCGTGCTCAATGGGAGGAGAGCCCTTTGACCACTACCCGCCGCGCACCTCCCTCCCAATGTCTCCATTAATGGTGCCCGAGCACCTGTTCTACGGCGTGGCTATATGTCTCACTGGACTAAGATTTAAGAGAGAAAAATGAAAATCTGAAAAGAAAGTTTTGCACGGATCTTGATGTAAGATCCGATGGACCTATATAGCATCGACTGCGACTTGTAGCAAGCATGATGAATATAAGGACAATGACAGTGGATAATAATTGTCTTACATATTTAGAAACATAATTAAAAAAAGCCACATGCGGCAACGCCCGAAATACACAAGGGCAACTATCCGGCTCGCCCATCCAAGGAAGACAACGATCTGGCTCGCTGATCTCTACTTTCTTGATGCGTTGCTGCAGGCCGCGGGAACTAGTCTCCGCGGCGAGCAGCGACGAGCTCTTTCTTGTCCTCAAGATGCTGGTTGAGAGCATCCACGGTTTCCTCCACCAGCCTTCTGCGCTCGTTGCGCAGTATGGCACTCTCGTCCATAAGTTTCTTGACGATGACGACGGTCTTGTTCAACAAGGCAGTGGTCTACTCCTGCTGCTTCGCACTCCCGACAATCTTCACCCTCAGCAGGTCGCGCTCGGCCCGGAGCTTCGCATTGCTCTCATTTAGTTGCCGGATGACATCGGTAGACTGTTCAAATGAGGCTTGCAGGTCATCCTGCAACCTCGCCCACCTGGAGATCTGATCCATCTGCCTATGGACGAGGGCACGCATGCGCCTGTCCGTGAGGCATTTTCCCAGGCCGCCGCGGCAAGGGAGGACATCTCTACTGCATTCGCAACGCGGCGGGACATCTCTTCTTCTTCCGCGGCGTGGCCGGACCAGTCTGCTGCATCGATGGGGCGACAGGTCCTCCGTGCTGCTTCGGCGGCGCGGTGGGACCTCTCTGCTGCTACGGCCGTGCGGCGGGACATGTTGGCTGCTATCGCGGCGAGGCGGGACATCTCTCGTGCTCCCGCTTCCAGGCTCGCCTCTCCCTGGTGGCAATCTCTCGACCCAGAACTCACGCTGTCCATGGCGGACACAAGGGAATGATGATGAATGACTTGTTTGTTTTTGACTTTTTGTGGATGAGGAGTTGAGGAGGAATGTGCAGTCATCTTGGAGTAGTAGTATTTATAATTGCGTAGTAATACGCTCCTAAGTGGGAAACCATTTAGGTTTTGATCAGTGTGAACAGGTTTGCAATTTGGAATGTGACGGGACGCATGCTCAAAATTTACTGATGGTTATAAGTGCGACACTATTCCCGGAAGGCGTAACGTGGGCACGTATGCCTTCTCGGCCGCGTACGTGACGTTTGCACCATAGGGTGCACCGCAATAGGCAATGTCAGCACACGTCTTTTAATTAGAATGGGTGTGCCCGTCTAGCGCACACTCGTTGATCTATCAAACTGTTTCAGTTTGTTGTGGCTAATCGCAAACAGTTCATCCATGTGAAGTGTATGCCATTAATCGCAGACACTTTGATCTGGCTTACCCATTTCTGTTCTCTTGCCTAATCGCAAACAGTTAATCCTTCTGAAGTGTATGCCCTCAATCACACACACCTTGACCTGGCTGACTGTTTCTTTTGTGTTGCCTAATCACAAACAGTTCATCCGAGTGAACCGTATGATGTATATCGCACACACCTTCATCTGGCTGCCCGTTTCTTTTGTGTTGCCTAATCACAAACAGTTCATCCGAGTGAACCGTATGCTCTATGTCGCACACGCCTTCATCAGGCTGCCCGTTTCTTTTGTTCCGCCTCATTGCAAACAGTTCATTGGACTGAACCGTATGCCCTGGATCGCACACGCAACTAAAATCTAAACCGTGTTTGATGCATCCTCCATTGCAAATGTTTTGCACCTTTTTTGACGGTTTTTTACATCCCCGTTTGTGATTGATGCATCGCACATAGTTTCGTGAAAGGGTCTCTGATCGTAGTGTCGCGTTAGCAGCATCCTGCAGTAGTGATAATCCAGGGCTACAGCCATGATCATACCCTAGCTTCCTGGCATCTCACCTTAGCACGAAATTTCTCGTCAAAGCTCGAGAGCTCCGGCCATGGCGAGTGGCGTGGGCTCATCAACACGCCCCCACGGGCCTCTGAAAGGCGACCGGGAAGTTGCTCCGTCACCCATTGATAGCTTGACTAGCTTGCCGCCCAAGGTTATCTACTGGCTCCAGATCTTGCTTCCACTCACCCTGGCTTAATATCCTTGGATGGGCGAGCGCACGTGGACAACCATCCCATTCTACATGGGGAGGAGCGAGTCTGCTTTTTCCCTTTCTTATTGTGGGGCCTTGGATTCCCCATCCATCCGTTCCTCTGGGGCCTTCTTGAGTTCTACGGGACCCAACTCCACAATCTAACACCCAACTCCATCCTGCATATCATGGGATTCGTTCCCCACTACAAGATGTACCTTAGATGTGAGGCACACTTCAGGTTGTGGAGGAAATATTTGCTTGATGCCCTGTTCCCAAAATGGGAAACTTCATGAAGTGGGCGGAGCCGAGGTACGTTGCATCGTGGGAACCAGCTATCCGACGGGTACCCCTAGAGAGGATACTGAGACGTGGGCCATCAAATGGTTTTATATGGCCGACATCCCACTTTTTGATCCAATCTGTTCAGGACTTCCAACCTTCTCCCCCGCGCCCCCAAAGAAGCACTTCAACTGGCGTCCCAAGATCTCCTTGCAAAAGGACGACCCCGAGGTGGCTCGTCTTGCCGCTCAAGAGAAGTGCCTGACGCATAATGGGCGGACAATCGTCGATGTAATGGCGACGGCCATTACCCAAGGAGTCCAACCTCTTCAACAACACATACATCCCCTGTGGAGGTACAATGGGACGGACGACGCCACCGGATCTATTCGGAAAGGCTTCGAAGATCAGGTAGCCATGGCTACCATTCTAGACGGTATGTACAAGGGGGAGAGGGAGGATTTTTCCAAACGGAAGTTCATGGATGACTTTTTGTACTACCAACCAGTCGAAGCGGTAAGTATTCTTCAAACTACCTCGTCTATCCAAGCAGTGCATTTATATTTCTGAATAGATGTTCAACATATTCGAATAGAGGTGGAAACGCTGGGTTGAAACAGTGAGCTACCCAGCTCCTGAGCCAGAGACGTAATCTCGTGATGACGACCTCTGCTTCCACGAGGATGCCCAGCTATCCATCATTTTTTTAGGACGGATCTTTTATCAAGAGAGCCATGATGGTTCCAAAGTGGCTATCCTTCGCGACCTGCTAGGGGTACTGTCGTCTTTTGTGGTAAGCGCTCCTACACCTTCTCTTCGAAAAAGACCCTCTACCCGTATGGCCCCGAGCACTCTGACTTCTCCTCCCAAGGGTCGTCGCTTGAAGCTCCAAAGAAACGATCCAACCCCTCCAAGGAGCCGAACAATGGGCACTGATGAGGACATGACTACCTTGGATACGACCAAAAATATTGCATACATGTATATTTGTGAGGTGATTTCTAATGCAAACTATGCTATAATTTATTTATGTCATCCAGGACAAAAATACTTTACAAACTTTTGTGCCATGTCTAATTGCAGATATATGGGACATTTGTACAATCCACATACGAAGATAAGGGAAAAAAAGAAGTTTAGGTGCTGTTCAAAAAGCCCTCTCACGTCACTTTTGGGCCAAGATAAGATAGAGTCCAAATCTCTCACGTTCTGGATTCAGATTCGGACTGCACAGACATACCTGACTCAAAACGCCAAGGACTCTTTCATACGGACTCCAAATTGGGTGATTCTATTTTTGTTGGAAAATAGATTTTGTGCTACTTCCAACCCAATTGGATTCACCTTAAAATTCGTCCGAAGCATTGAGTTATCGAAGAAACAATCTGACACTGCAGCAGAATCCGTGTCAAACTACAAGTCCAAAGGTGTTGCATCACCTCCACTGGGGCCCATGAGCCTTATACGGCCTAGGGTTAGTTTTAGACTGCCTTGGGACATCCTCCCACCTCCTTGGTTGCCACCCATTGCTCCTATATAAGTAGATCCATCTAGTAGCTTTTTCCTTGGGATTTGTTTAGTTAAAAGTTAGCCATTGCAACTTCGTGTACTTCGTTTGTGTCCAACGACCAGACCAAGACCGCTTATGGATCCCCACCTTGATCAATAAAGCTTTTGTCTTATATTCGCCATATCCAGATTGCTTTATCATATTCTTACTTGTTCTTCGATTGCGTGCAGGAATAGACCTTCGTGGTTAGGCTGATTGTGCTTCCAGCATCGTTAGTAACCTCAGGAGATTGGTTTAGCGATTGCTAAGGCGCAATGCCGTGCATGTTTGTAGTCGGATCGTCAAAGTTGACTCCACCAAATTGATAGTTATCATCTCATCGAGAGATCGGGACATCCTCGACTCCACCAAATCGATAGTTTTCAGGTTGCTCGGTGAGAATCTGCAGTTTTCCCTAGATTAGATTTATTTTATTACCCATGGTTCAAGAAAAAGCCACAAAAAAGTTACATCTATTCATCCTTTGTCCAAGCCAGTCTGAGCCTTTGCAATTTTCTGTTCATTGTTTGCATTATTGAATTATCGGTTGCATCGTCATGTCGAGTTGTTGGTCTTAGTGTCTAGTTCGTTTAGAGTTTAGAGTTCTTTTCACATTTGTCACGCCGCTGCTGCATCGTTATTCCTTCCACTGTCCACCATCCCATCCATCAATTTCCACCTCGTGCTACCCAACATTCATTATCATAATCATAGTTGAGGTCATTCACATCAGTGCTTGATCCAATTTCCATCTTAGTTTGTTTTGGAAAGAGGGAGAGAGAAAAAAAGACGGAAAAAAGAGAGAGAAAAAAGTTAAAAAAGTCAGAGAAAAAAGAAGGAGAGAAAGAAAAATAAAAAAGTGCGAGGGAAAAAGAGAGAAAAAAACAAAATTCGGATCTATCTAGAGTCAATCTTGTAGCTGAATTCGGATTGGAATCAGTTTTGTGCACTGTTCAGTAAAACATGTATATCTTCCTCATATGAAGTCCATTTAGGCTCTGTGAGTACTCAAATTAAATCTAGTGACGAGCCGCATCTAAATAGTTGCAGAAGCAGGTCCAACATTAGATATTCCCTTTTGCTCCTACGTGCATATGCACCCATTGTCCAAATACACATTTCAAAAAGTTGAAAAATTCGGAACAAAAATCCCGCGTGTATATCCGGACATTTTATGTCCGTTCACAAGGTTTCGGTGAAAAACGACGTTTTTTGTGGCTTGTGTAAAAAAGACAATTTCTGATGCTTCATTCTAACTATTCACGAGGCATTTCTTTATCTTTTTTACACAAGCCACAAAAAACGTCGTTTTTCACCGAAACCTTGTGAACGGACATAAAATGTCCGGATATACACGCGGGATTTTTGTTCCGAATTTTTCAACTTTTCAAAATGTGTGTTTTCGACAATGGGTGCATATGCACCTAGGAGCAAAAAAGCCGCGTCCGATCAATATTTGATATCTCAAAATTGACTTCTAAATAGGTCTTTTTGCCCTCCAAAGTTCGTGAACACAGCTTGTTCCAGTTTTTAGGCCAGTTTTAGAATTTTTTGATTCCTCATATCAACTCGGAATTGAGTGATTCTTTTTGCGTTTGAAAGCTTCAGTCAGTGCCATTCTTGAGAAAAATTATCAGAAAATTGGCACAAACCTTTCCAGAGGAAAGTTGGAGAGAAATTTGTTGGTATATCCTGCTTGGCAGTTATTTCACATCATTATCTTTAGTGCTATTGTGATATTCACTTTTATATTGCTGTCCAGATGTAGGATTGAAAGTATGTCTAGAGGGGGGTGATTAGACTACTTGACCAAATAAAAATCTAGGCATTTCCCAATTTTAAGTCTTGGCAGATTTTAGCAAGTTATCACATGTCAAGCAATCAACCTACACATGCAATTCTAAGAGTATAGAAGCGGAATGTAAATAATTGCATATGAAGGTAAAGGGGAGGAGTTTGGAGGGAGCAAACGCAATGTCGACACGGAGATTTTTGGCGTGATTCTGATAGGTGGTGCTATCGTACATCCACGTTGATGGAGACTTCAATCCACGAAGGGTAACAGTTGTGCGAGTCCACGGAGGGCTCCACCCACGAAGAAGCAACCTTGTCTATCCCACCATGGCCATCGCCCACGAAGGACTTGCCTCACTTGGGTAGATCTTCATGAAGTAGGCGATCTCCTTGCCCTTACAAACTCCTTGGTTCAACTCCACAATCTTGACGGAGGCTCCCAAGTGACACCTAACCAATCTAGGAGACACCACTCTCCAAAAGGTAATAGATGGTGTGTTGATGATGAACTACTTGCTCTTGTGCTTCAAACGATAGTCTCCCCAACACTCAACTCTCTTACACATATTTGGATATGGTGGAAAGATGATTTGAGTGGAAAGCAACTTGGGGAAGGCTAGAGATCAAGATTCTTGTGGTTGGATTGGAATGTCTTGGTCTCAACACATGAGTAGGTGGTTCTTTCTCAGAAAATGAATGCTGGAAGTGTAGGCACGTTCTGATGTCTCTCTATTTGATGGAGAGGAAGGTGGAGGGGTATATATAGCCTCCACACAAAATATAACCGTTACACACAATTTACCAAACTCGGTGGGACTGAATAGAGAAACTCGGTCAGACCGATATGGTTCAAAATGTGAACGTTAGGCTTTTCGGTGGGACCGACATGATCAACTCGGTGGGACCGATTGTGTTAGGGTTAGGGCATAACTTGATCTCGATGTGACCGATTACTTGTGAGACCGATTTCAGTAATAAGCAAACAGAGAGTTGGTCAGGCAAACTCGGTGGGACCGATCGCTCATTTCAGTGAGACCGAAACATTACGAAGAGGAAACAGAGAGTTTGCATTGCGTACTCGGTGGGACCGATCGCTCATCTCGGCTAGACCGAAACGTTACGAAAGGAGACAGAGAGTTTGCAATCCCATCTCGGTGAGACCGAGATCCCTATCGGTGAGACCGAAATGATTAGGGTTTCTGGCTATGGCTATGTCAAGTGAACTCGGTGGCGCAGGATGGATCAAACCGGTGGTGCCGATTTTGACTTTAGGTTTAGGACATATGTGGAAATGAGAAAGTGGTTGAGGGCTTTTGGAGCATATTACTAAGCATTTTGAGCAAGCAAGCCATTAAGCAACACCTCATCCCTTTTTAATAGTATTGGCTTTTCCTATGGACTCAATGTGATCTTGGATCACTTAAATAAAAATGTAGAGTCTTGACCTTTTCCCAGTATGTGTCCTTAGCATTTTGAGGGGTCCACATCTCTAGTCCATGCTATGCCAATCATTGAACTTTCTGAAATGATTATCGTGAAAGGATATTAGTTCAATGAGCTATATGTTGTTATGAATTACCAAAACCACCCAGGGATTAGTTGCACTTTCAATCTCCCCCTTTTTGGTAATTGATGACAACATATACGTCAAAGCTTCGAAAAATGATAAGAATGAAATACATCGTCGCTTGATAAGTATGTGATAAGTAAGAGCTCCCCCTAAATTTGTGCATTATTTAAAATTTGCTTTTGAATGCAAATGCACAATTGATTAGGATCATGGGTTACTCTTCCATGTCACATACATCTTGGTGGAGCGCTCAAAATGATAAAATATGGAATATACACTCATCACCAAGACAAAGTGTGAATGATCATACATAAAAGATATAGAATATCATCATCCAAGCACAAGCATTAAAGTATGATATGATCAAGCACATGACCATACAAGTATCTCACACACATAAATAGAGTATCATCCAAGCAAGCAAGCAAATGAAGTAGCGAAGCAAAGCACTCTCTCTCGAAGCCTATGATATATACACTTTCTCCCCCTTTGGCAACAAGTTACCAAAAAGCTTGAAAATGCATAGTGCTATGCGGCTCTCTGAGATTGATCTCCGGGAGCTCCGGAGTGCGACGGTGGCGTGGAGAGGAGTCCTGCAACGAATGCATTTGTAGAAGACTGTGGAGCTGGAGGAGTTGCCACTGGAGGGGCAACTGAAGCTATGGCTGCAGGAGTTGAAGTTGTAGCCCTAGTGTCTGTCACTAGCACTGCTGCAGTCCTCTGTCTTCTGGGCACCCTTTGATAAGCATCAGTGGTGGTCTTGTCACTTCTGTCCTCAAGCTCTTCTTGAATCTTCTCTACTGAAGTCTGAATTTCTGTGACCTTGACATCCAAGTCATGAAGTTTTGTCTCAAAAATCCTCTCCAGACTCTCTTGATTTTGAGTCAGGGTGCCAAGACTTTCTCAATCCTCAAAGTAGCCTGAATGAGAAAGCCAAGTTGATCTTGTTTAGACTTGAGAAATACTTGGGATGCCTCTTCAGCACTTGGCATCTTGGCTGCCTTCTATGCTTTTGCTTTTCTCTCTTCTCTTGAGCCTCTACTGATGTAGGATCTGAAGCATCCATAACAACTGTGTTATCCTCACGATCAGGCCTCAAGGGAAGGTGCTCTTTGTCCAACAGATATATGCCTTTGCCCATATTGGAGTTGATGAGCGTCTGGATGTGTGGAGCATACCCACATGATCTCTTTTGGTCTGCTGCAGTTCACTTGATGGTTTCAACCATCAAGCTCATCACTTTGAATTTCTGTGGCACATCAAACATCTGAAGTAAGTTGATGGAGTGGCCTCTGATCATCCTGTGATCTCCTGATTTGGGCAGCAAGGTGTGCCTCAATATGGTGTTCATGGTGGCCAGTCTAGACAACAGGTAGTACACTGAGCCTAGCTTGTGTGTCTACAAGGCCTTGTCAGGTATTTCCTTGTACATGTTGGCCATGGAGTTGTGACCTTTCCCGGGCTTTGCATAGACATCAATGTCATCCTCATGCTCCTCGGGGGCATTGATTAGCTTGGCCCACTCAGTAACTGTAGAATGGTACCTAGTACCTTCTGTCATCCATACAATCTTCCGATCTGGGTAAAAATGAGCAGTGGAGTAAAACTGCATGATCAGCTCATCATTCCACTTGGTCAATTTTTGACCCACAAAGGTGTCAACTCCATTGAGTCTGAAGCTCTCATGCACTCCAGGGAAGTGATCTTCATTCTTGTCAATGTATTTCCAGTCCACCCACTTCATGTCACACACAATGGGCTTCTTATCCAAAAGGACCGTCTCATAGAAGTCCTGCCGTTCCTTGCTGTGAAATCTGTAGTCCACAGCAGTTCTTCTCCTCACAACATAGGGGTCTGATTGTCTCCACAATCTGAGACTTGCGTCCTTCCTTTCCTTCATGTTTTTAGCCACTAGATGGTTATCATCATGATTAGGAATCTTTGGCTTTAATTTCCTAAGCACTTGGGCTTCTTCTTCTTCTATTTTAGGCATTGGGGCCTTGTTCTTTTTAGTAGCTGGTATGTTTCTGGTGCTCCTCTTTGGTGCAGACTTAGAAGCTTGAGCAGTGGCTTTGGGGGCAGTCTTGGGCTTTGATGGAGCAGCCCCAAACTTGATGGCATCCCCCATCAGCTTCTGTGCTTTGTATGCTGGTGCAGCACCCTCTTCTTCCTCTTCCTCATCTGATTTGATCATCATTGATGGCTTACCAGTAACTCTAGCCATAGTATTTTTGACCCTTTCTTTCCTTTTCTTTCCCTCACCAACAACCTCTTCTTCAGCTGACTTGGAGGCTTCAAGAGTTGAGGCTCTGGCCTTAGACATTGGCACTCTCTTGGCAGGAGCTTTCTTGTGTAAACCAGGCTTGGTTGAAGCTGCAGTGCCAAATTCTTTCTTGACAACCTTCTTCTTAGAAGTAACTTCTTCCTCAACAGCAACATAGTCCTCATCCTCTGAATTTGAGTTTCTCTTCTTCCTTGTTCTGGTTGCTGCCTTGGGTAAGTTGCTTGGGGTGCTTCTGCTACCCTCATCATAGCTGCCAAAGGGACTAGTGCCCTCACTTAGGTTGACCTGTTCCTCAGACTTGTTTTGGCTGTCACTTTGATCTGACATAGCTGACACTGCAAACTAAAAGCTGACCCTGTGAATAGATATAGTTGAGATAGAGTGGATGAGCATCACAAAGTGCAGAGATTTTGCAAAACAATTGAGTCAAAAACTTAGTTTTAGTTTTCTATAGAAAGCATTTCCGAGTTACCGATTTGTTAAACTCGGTGACACCAAAGCAATATTAAAGTCTAAACTAGTGGAATCAGTCATACCGAGACACAGTTCGGTGACTTCGAGATTGCTAGGGTTTCACTGAGAGCTGAACTTGGTCACACCGATTTGTAAGTTTCGGTCAGACCGAAATTTACAAGTGCAATGGCCTAGGCCAAATCGGTGAGACTGATTTCTACAATCCGGTCGGTCCGAGATGAGTTCGGCAGAAACCTAACCCTAAATTTTTGAATCAAAGCTAATCTAAAGGAAGTTTTTGCTGGGTAGAACAATCTCATACGGGGCAAGAATCATGGCATCGACCTAAGTGTAGGAATCAGAGGTAAAGATTGCACATAGGGGTCGAGTTCATTCCCTAACTCGGCGGTGAACTCGCTACGGCGACAACGGCGATGAAGATTCCCATTGACGGTGGCGGATACCAGCGGCGGGAGGTCGCTGGCGATGAGGAGATGATCCGGAGACCTCGACTCAGCAGAGCTGGATAAGCGCGGGCGAAAGGTTTTGGAGGAATTTCCAAAATTTGACCCGTGAGTATATATATCCAGACCCTGTTGGTGTGACCGAGTGGAACGACTCGGTGGCACCGAGATGCAGAATTGCAAGCGGTTACTGCAGCTCGGTGTGACCGACATTTCAAATCGGTTGCACCGAGATTGAAACCTAGATCAACTCAATGAACTCGGTATGACCGAAAGGAATGAATGGTTAGACCGAAATACACACAGAGGTTTTGGAATTTTAAGTATATGAAGAATCGGTGGCTCCGAGTGCTCCTCACCCAGAGGGTTCGAATCTAACTTGATCAAACTTTGTGATGTAGCATGAGTAGAGTTTGAGACGAGGAAAGCATAGATAGCTAGAGGGAGTTCTTAGGCATTCTTGGCCATCCATTTGGCAAAATAAAAGACCAAACAATCAAAGCAACAAATGGATGTCCTCGAATGAGAAAAATATGCACTCAACATGCTCACACAATAAGATGGTGAATGAAATATGTGGCAAAGCAAGCACAAACACTCTAGCAACTATCAAGCAATTGGCGATGACTATGTCATCTATATATGAGTATATTGACTGAGGAGTCAAATGAGAACATTTGATCATAGGTCATACTCATCGTTTAAGCACAAGTGGGGTTACCACTTTAACATAAAGCATTGTTGTGTTCACACCATTAGGTCATACTCAATTCTCAGAGTAAAGCTCCCCCTAGATGTGATATCCCCCCTAGGAGGGATGAACTAACCTTGGGTTTTGTCGATGATGACTTCATGTAGATGTTGAAGATGTGGATGCTCAATGTTGATGTAGATCATTTGGATCAATCCATTGGAGTGAGTTGCACTTTCAATACCCACATGGGTTTGTTCCACAAGGAACAAACAAGGATATCCATAGACATAGATTGAAATACACACAAGATGATGTCCATGATAGCAGTAGGTTACCTTGTCCCTTGACTTACCAACAAGAGGGTTTGTGACTCCTTGAACTAGTGCAAGATGTGGAAGTTCTTTGCACTTGTCCTTGCAATAATGAATATGAATGAAGTATGTTGGCGGAGTCACCCTCAAGAACTCTCTAGTTCTTCTTCTTTAGGATCCACATCATCTTGATGGGAATCCTTCGAGTTGTAGTCGTACTTGATGATGTAGAGCTTGATGTAGTCTTGCGAACCCACTTGACCAAGGCCTTAGGAGCTTCTTCAAATGCATCAATCTCTTCTTGAACCTTGTCCTTGCCTTTCAGCTTTGGTCTTATGGTGGAAGATCATCTTGAGCTTGTGTTCCTTTGAAGGAAGTAGGATATCATACTTCTCTTGTTGAGGAACAAACTTCGTCTTGGGGTATTCATCGTCTTCCCACTCAACTCCATTGGCATTGAACTTTCATTCAAAACCAACACCTTGATTCTTCCGGTGCCTTCCTTGCTTGCGTACAATTTCCTCAAATTGCTTACTTCCGGCAAGGCTCTTGTAAACATCTTTCTCTATAATTCCCTTCAATAAGCTATTTTCTTGCTCAAGTGTAAGTTGGCTAAGAGAATCATTAATGCAATCAAGGGAACTACTAGAAGTAACAATATTGGATTTAGCATGATTATTGTTACTACTAGAAGAAGAATCTTTCTTACTCTTGTTGCTAGATTTTAGTTGTGGCATGTAAGTAGACAAGAGTAAACGCTTGGCAATGTAAGAAGAATTTTTCTTATGAAGATCATCATTGATTGCTTTTAAGAACCCATGCTCTTGCTCTAGGTTGAGCTTTTCAAAGCGTAGCTTCTCATGAGTCTTTAAAAGCTCTTGATGATCTTCTAAGGTAGTTTCATGAGCTAACTTAAGAGTGTTTCGTTCTTTAGTTAGACGCTCAATCACCTTCTTATCATCATCATTCATTTTATCTTGATTAGCATGATTAATAGCAAGTTCATCATAGTTTTCATCACTAGAGTTGTCAACAAGTATATCATCATCATCTAGCAAATCATCTTCATCACTATTGAAATCAACATACTCGGGGTGTGATACCTTTGGGCCTTTGGCCATGAAGCATCTTCCAATCCCTTCATTTGGTGAGTCAAATATGTCATAGGAGTTGGTTGACACAAGTGCTAGACCAGCAACACCTTCATCTTGAGTATATTCGGAGTCGGAGTGATAACTTCTCTCGGAGTGGTTGTCGGAGTCGGAACCGGATACCCATTCACCAACATGAGCTTGATGTCTTCGTTTTGTATAGCTCCTTGATGACTTGTCCTTCCTTTCTGAATCCTTGCTTTTGCGAGAGGATCTTCGTTCATAACGATCATCTCTACTCCTTCTCTCTCTTGGAGGTGATTCTTCCCTTTTGCTTCTCCTTTTAGGTGAGTCTTCTCTTCTTTTGTAGGGAGCCGTACACTCATTGGAGTAGTGTCTGGGTCTTCCACAATTGTAGCAATTACATTCATGACTAGAAGATCTTCTGTCATTGTAGGACCTTGACTTGGAACTTCTTTTTTGCTTCTATTCTTGTAGAACTTGTTGAAGTTCTTCACCATTAAGCTCAATTCCTCATTGAAGACTTGTTTCTCACTTGATGATGTAGGAGCATCACATGAGGCTTTGTAAGCACCACTAGACTTGTTGTGAAGCTCTTCTTTATCCTTGAGTGACATCTCATGAGCAACAATTCCACCAATGACTTCTGTTGGCTTGAGATCTTTGTAATTGGGCATCATTTGGATCAATGTGCACACGGTGTCGTATTTTCCATCCAAGGCTCTTAGTATCTTCTTGATGATGAATCTGCCGGTCATCTCTTCACTTCCTAAGTCGGCAATCTCATTTGTGATGAGAGCAAGCCTAGAGTACATTTCAGCGACACCTTCACCATCCTTCATTTTGAACCTGTCAAGTTGACTTTGAAGCACATCCAATTTGGATTCCTTGACGGAGTCGGTACCTTCGTGCATATCAATCAAAGTATCCCAAATTTCCTTTGCATTATCAAGATGGCTGATTTTGTTGAATTCTTCGGGGCACAATCCGTTGAAGAGGATATCGCAAGCTTGAGCATTGTATTGCAGCATCTTCAATTCTTCAGCGGTAGCTTCACGATTTGGTTCTCTCCCATCGAAGAATTCACATTGCAAGCCAATACACACAATAGCCCAAACGACGGGGTTATGTCCAAGAATATGCATTTTCATCTTATGCTTCCAACTAGCAAAATTTGTACCATCAAAGTAAGGACCTTTGTCAGTGTCAAAACCAGCCGATCTCGGGTAGGGGGTCCCGAACTGTGCGGGATCAAAGGTAACAGGAGACAAGGGACATGATGTTTACCCAGGTTCGGGCCCTCTTAATGGAGGTAATACCCTACTTCCTGCTTGATTGACTTTGATGAGTATAGGGGTTACAAGAGTTGATCTACCTCGAGATCGTAATGGCTAAACCATAGATGCCTAGCCTGTATGATTATGATTGCCTCTACGGACTAAACCCTCTGGTTTATATAGACACCGGAGGGGCCTAGGGTTGTACAGAGTCAGTTTACAGAGAAAGGAATCTTCATATCCGAACACCAAGCTTGCCATCCACGCAAAGGAGAGTCCCATCCGGACACGGGGGAAGGCCTTCTATCTTGTATCTTCACGGCCCATCAGTTCGGCCCATGTCACATAGCCCGGACGCCCGGGGACCCCCTAATCCAGGACTCCCTCAGTAGCCCCTGAACCAGGCTTCAATGACGATGTGTCCGGCGCGCAGATTGTCTTCGGCATTGCAAGGCAGGTTCCTCCTCCGAATACTCCAAAGTAGCTAAAAAAAGAACTATATCCGGCTCCGTATAACAGTTACAACCCCGAACCACAAGGGTGAAATACTTAAGCAAAACAAGTCATGTCCACTGACCGCATTTTCGGTGAGACATTATGTTCTAGACTTATTACTATTCTGAACCATTTTGGGGCCTCCCGCTCTGCGCCTCAAGGCACGACCTCTATTGACACGTCTTGTCAAAACAGAGATCGTGTCCCCTTATTGCGGGATCCTCGTCAATACGGGCTTGGGTAATCCAACCGTGTTGTTTGCACGACCCCTTGGGAATAGGAGAGTTTTAAGGCTCGTGGGGGCGCTTGATATTCACTTCCTTTATAAGAGGATAAGGATCCATCTTTTTACCCCACGCCTTCTTCCTCCTCAGCCCATCCGCCCTCGAGCTCCAGCGCCCAAGTTTCAATCCTTTCTGTCCCCAGCAAACACTCCAGCCATGTCCGGATCTGGCGCATAGGGCAAGTGGATGGCCTCCTCCGTCATGGAGGGGAACGTCAAGGAACTCCGGGAAGCGGGGTACTTGGCCGCGGAAATCGCCCACCGCCCCCCTGCCAAAAAGCAGATAATCCCCACTCCGGAGCCTAATGAGAGGGTAGTGTTCATCCCCCACTTTCTTCGCGGACTAGGGTTTTCTCTCCACCCTTTCGTCGGCGGGCTCATGTTCTATTATGGGCTGGATTTTCACGATCTAGCCCCGAATTCCTTCCTCCACATTTCGACGTTCATCGTCGTGTGTGAGGCGTTCCTCCGCATTCCCCCCACTTCGGCTTGTGGCTCAAGGTCTTCAATGTGAAGCCAAAAGTGGTTGATGGTCAACATGCGGAGTGTGGCGGCGCCATGGTGAGCAAGCTCCCCAACGTCACCTGGCCCAAGGGGGCTTTTGGGGAGACTGTGAAGGGGTGGCAACAGGAGTGGTTCTACATCACAGAACCTTTGCGGCGCCACATGGGCCGCCACCCCTGAGTTCAAATCCGGGCCTCCATCGCGGCTTACATCGTGGATCAAAAAGGGCCTGGACTGGGATCGTCCGACGAGGTGATGACGCTGCAGAAGCGGGTCAAGAGTATGATAGAGAAGAACACCAGTCTTGCATACATGATCCAGGTGATGCTTTTTCGCCGGATTCTCCCCTGCCAGCGCCGAACTCTCCATATGTGGGAGTTTAATCCGGCCGGCCCTCGGACCCATGCAATGATTCTTCGGCACGACGCACGAAGAGATCTGGAAGCTGCTTTTCAAGGCCCAGAAGTCATGGCTGGGAACGACCGAAGACCTCGGCCTCAACTGCGCTCATCCGCCCACTCCAATAAGTTTTCAGATTTCCAAACATAACCTCAACTTGTAGATCCAAGGAGTATGCTAAGCCTTTCCCTCATTCTTCAGGGATGGACGAAGAAGGCGGAGCGGATCCAAAGTCCGGCTCCGTGATAACCCACAAGTATAGGGGATCAATTGTACCCTCTTTTGATAAGTAAGAGTATCGAACCCAACGAGGAGCTAAAGGTAGAACAAATATTCCCTCAAGTTCTATCGACCACCGATACAACTCTACGCACGCTTAATGTTCGCTTTACCTAGAACAAGTATGAAACTAGAAGTACTTTGTAGGTGTTGTTGGATAGGTTTGCAAGATAATAAAGAGCACGTAAATAATTTCTAGGGGTTGTTTAGATAAAGACACAACTAAGTTAGTTTCAGTAGAGAGCTCTTTGTCACGAGAAAGTTATTTGTCCCTAGGCAATCAATAACTAGACCGGTAATCATTATTGCAATTTTATTTGAGGGAGAGGCATAAGCTAACATACTTTCTCTTCTTGGATCATATGCACTTATGATTGGAACTCTAGCAAGCATCCACAACTACTAAAGATCATTAAGGTAAAACCCAACCATAGCATTATAAGGCATCAAGTCCTCTTTACTCCCATACGCAAACAACCTACTTACTCGGGTCTGTGCTTCTGTCACTCACGCCACCCACCATAAGCAAATCATTGACATATTGCAAATCCTACAGCGGGGATCCCTCACGCTTGCGCAACACGGAGAGCACCATAGGACAGCACCAATAATAAAACATGCAACTCAAACCAATCACGATCATCAATGAACCCATAGGACAAAACGGATCTACTCAAACATCATAGGATAGCCATACATCATTGGGAAATAATATATAGCGTTGAGCACCATGTTTAAGTAGAGACTACAGTGGGTAAAAGAGGGTTACACCGCTGCATAGAGGGGGGAAGAGTTGGTGATGACGGCGGTGAAGTTGTTAGTGTAGATCGTTGTCGCGATGATGGCCCCGGGGGCGTTCCGGCGCCACCGGGAGAGAGGGGGAGAGAGACCCCCTTCTTCTTCTTCTTCTTCTTCTTCTTCTTCCTTGACCTTCCCCCTAGGTGGGAGAAGGATTTCCCCTCTAGTCCTTGGCTTCCATGGTGGCAGAGGGGCGGGAGACCCTCCGAGATTGGATCTCTCTTTGTTTCCTTCTGTTTCTGCGCTCCCTGATTTTGCCCTTTCACCGTTTCTTAAATCCCCGGAGATCCCTAACTCCCATTGGGCTGAAATTTGGACACGATTTTTATCCGGATCTTGGCTTTCTTGCAGCGAAAGAAGGGCACTAACCGCCTTACGGAGTGGCCATGAGGGCCCAGGGCGCTCCCCTCACCCTCGTGGGCCCTTCGGGCATCGTCTCGCATTGATTACACTTCCCAAAATTCACATATATTCCAAAAAAATCTCCAGAAGTTTTTATCGCGTTTGGACTCCGTTTGATATGTATTTTTTGCGAAACAAAAAACATGCAACAACCAGGAACTGGTACTGGGCAGTGGATCAATATGTTAGTCCCAAAAATAGTATAAAAAGTTGCCAAAAGTATGTAAAACTTGTAGAATATTTGCATGGAACAATAAAAAATTATAGATACGACGGAGACGTATCAGCATCCCCAAGCTTAATTCCTGGTCGTCCTCAGGTAGGTAAATGATAAAAAGATAATTTTTGATGTGGAATGCTACCTAGCATAATCTTGATCATGTAATCTAATCATGGCATGAATATTAAGACACGAGTGATTCAAAGAAATAGTATATCATTTGACATTAAGACAATAATACTTCAAGCATACTAATAAAGCAATCATGTCTTTTCAAAATAACATGTCCAAAGAAAGTTATACCTACAAAATCATGTGGTCTGGCTATGCTCCATCTTCACCACACAAAATATTCAAATCATGCACAACCCCGATGACAAGCCAAGCAATTGTTTCGTACTTTTGATGTTCTCAAACATTTTCAACTTTCATGCAATACATGAGCATGAGCCATGGATATAACACTATAGGAGGAATAGAATATGATGGTGGAGGTTGAGTGGAGAAGAAGAAAGGAAGAAAGTCTCACATCGACGCGACTAATCAACGGGCTATGGAGATGCCCATCAATTGATGTCAATGCGAGGAGTAGGGATTGCCATGCAATGGATGCACTAAGAGCTATAAGTGTATGAAAGCTCAAACTGAAAACTAAGTGGGTGTGCATGCAACTTGCTTACTCATGAAGACCTAGGGCATTTGAGGAAGCCCATCGTTGGAGTATACAAGCCAAGTTCTATAATGAAAATTCCCACTAGTATATGAAAGTGATAACTCAAGAGACTCTCTATATGAAGAACATGGTGCTAATCTGAAGCACGAGTGTGGTAAAAGGATAGTAACATTGTCCCTTCTCTCTTTTCTCTCATTTTTTTTATTTTTTCTCCTTTTTTTCTTTTTTTTTGTAGGCATCTTTGGCCTCTCTCTCTCTCTCTCTCTCTCTCTTTTGGGGCTTCTTTGGCCACTTTTATTTTGATAACCTCACATGGGACAATGTTCTAGTAATTATCATCACACTTTTATTTACTTACAACTCAATATTACAACTCGATACTAGAACAAAGATATGACTCTATATGAATGCCTCCGGCGGTGTACCGGGATGTGCAATGATCTAGCGTAGCAATGAAATCAAAAAAGGACAAGCCTTGAAAACATCATGCTAGCTATCTTACGATCATGCAAAGCAATATGACAATAAATGCTCAAGTCATGTATATGAAGATGATGGAAGTTGCATGGCAATATATCTCGGAATGCCTACATGATCATGCAAAGCAATATGACAATGATGGAACATGTCATAGTAAACGGAACGGTGGAAAGTTGCATGGCAATATATCTCGAAATGGCTATGGAAATGCCATAATAGGTAGGTATGGTGGATGTTTTGAGGAAGATATAAGGAGGCTTATGTGTGATAGAGCGTATCGTATCACGGGGTTTGGATGCACCAGCGAAGTTTGCACCAACTCTCGAGGTGAGAAAGGGCAATGCACGGTACCGAAGAGGCTAGCAATGATGGAAGGGTGAGAGTGCGTATAATCCATGGACTCAACATTAGTCATAACGAACTCACATACTTATTGCAAAAGTCTATTAGTTATCAAAACAAAGTACTATGCGCATGCTCCTAGGGGGATAGATTGGTAGGAAAAGACCATCGCTCGTCCCCGACCGCCACTCATAAGGAAGACAATCAATAAATAAATCATGCTCCGACTTCGTTACATAACGGTTCACCATACGTGCATGCTACGGGAATCACAAACTTCAACACAAGTATTTCTACAATCCACAATTACCCACTAGCATGACTCTAATATCACCATCTTTATATCGCAAAACTATTGCAAGGAATCAAACATATCATATTCAGTGATCTACAAGTTTTATGTAGGATTTTATGACTAACCATGTGAATGACCAATTCCTGTCAACTCTATAAATAGATATAAGTGAAGCAAGAGAGTTTAATTCTTTCTACAAAAGATACGCCCACGCTCTAACAAATATAGGTGAAGCAAAAGAGCATTCTACAAATGGCAGTTTTCTATGTGTAGGTAAACAGGCAATCCAAACTTCAAAAGATATAAGTGAAGCACATGAAGCATTCTATAAAGCCATACTCAAAAGATATAAGTGAAGTGCAATGAGCATTCTATAAATCAACCATGGACTATCTCATACCAGCATGGTGCATAAATTAAAAAGGGAAAAACTAAATGCAAAAGACGCTTCAAGATTTGCACATATCACATGAATGAAATGAAGCCAAAAACATACCGGTACTTGTTGAAGAAAGATGGGATGCCTTTCGGGGCATCCCCAAGCTTAGACGCTTGAGTCTCCTTGAATATTTACTTGGGGTGCCTTGTGCATCCCCAAGCTTGAGATCTTGCCTCTCCTCCTTCTCCTCATATCAAGACCTCCTCGATCGTTGATCACTTCATCCACACAAAACTCAACAGAAAGTTCGGTAAGATCCGTTTGTATAATAAAGCAAATCACTACTCTAAGTACTGTTGCAAACCAATTCATATTTTGTTTTTGCATTATAGCTACTGTGATATAACTTTTCCATGGCTTAATCCACTGATAGAAATTGATAGTTTCATCAAAACAAGCAAGCAATGCATCAAAACAGAATCTGTCTTAAACAGGACAGTCTGTAGTAATCTGAACATTAACCATACTTCTGGTACTCCAAAAATTCTGAAAAAATTAGGAAAAATAAAAAAATTGTATAGAAAGACAGTGCAAAAAGTTTCAGAACCGTTTGACTTTCCAGTTAAAAAAATATAAAATCGCGCACTACAGCCAAAGTTTCTATTTTGCACCGCACAAACCAACAAGCAATGTAAACATCCTAAAGGCAAATCTTGGCACATTATTTTTATAATACAATGGAATTGTACAAGGGGATAATTATTTTTGTTGATAAGTTTCTGTAATTAAGATTCACAAAGTTTCCGTGAGCATGAACAAAGTTCAAGGAGCTCCCTCACTTCAACAATGCTTGTCTCTCTCACTTTCACTTTCCTTTTTGAAAAGTTTTGGGTTCCCCTCTATATTTTTTTGTTTTTAAACTCTATAAAAGCACTCAATAGAAATAAATGTCTCTCTAAAACTTCCAGGTTGTCTCCCTAGCAGCGCTTTCTTTAAAGCCATTAAGCTAGGCATAAGGTGCTCAAGTAATGAATCCACCCGGATCCCAAGGTATATCAAAGCCAATTTGAATTAGCAATGATTTGGCATTTAGTAGTGAGCACAAAGCAACATATATCAAGCAATGACGAAGTCTAACTCTCTTCCTATGCATCGGCATGTCATACAAGAACAATTCATGCACATCAAGTAAAGGCCAATGCATAGCATAAGAAGTTTCTTGCAATTTTATCGTGTTGGAAACATAGAGAGGCGGAGATGTAGTTCCTCTCTCATAATAATTGCAAGTAGGAGCAGCAAGCACATGCATATTATATTCATCAAAATTATCATGTGCAACGGTAAAAGGCCACCCATCAATATAATCCTTAATAAGTGCAAACTTCTCCGATATAGTGTAGTTTGGAGAATTCAAAAAGATAATAGGACTATCATGTGTGGGTGCAATAGCAACAATTTCATGTTTAACATAAGGAACAATAGCAAGTTCATCTCCATAAGCATAATTCATATTGGCATCTTGGCCACAAGAATAGCAAGCATCAAGTTCATCAAAAAGGGATATTTCAAACGAATCAACGGGATCATAGCAATTATCATGGCATTCATCCTTCGGTAAGAACGAAGGGACATTAAATAATGTATGAGTTGGAGAGTTACTCTCATTAGAAGGTGGGCACGGGTAGCTAATCCGATCTTCCTCCTTTTGTTCTTCGCTCTCCTCATCATCTTTTTCATCCAATGAGCTCACAGTTTCATCAATTTCTTCTTCCATAGACTCCTGCAAAATATTAGTCTCTTCTCGGACAGCGGAGACTTTCTCAATAAATTCATCAATATCATAATTGTATTTATAATTCTCATAGCAATATTTAAGGATAGCTAAATTTTCAGGTCTATAAACTGAATCATCAAAATCTTCAAACTCTTTAAACAAAGATTCAATTTCACAAGCACCCTTAAAAGCAACAAATTCTTCTATTCGTTCCACATCATAGTAATCATATATACCATTAGCATAAGAAGCTAAGGTTTCATTATCATTAAATTTGCATGAAAAGGGAAGGTGTGGAGCCTTCATCCTAGAGCAACAAGTATAAACATATCTCAAGCATAGTTGCCGAGCATACCAATGCAACATATAAATTTGATCCCATAATAGTTTCCCTTTTTGAGTCAAGCGATAATCCCTAAAGTATTCACGTTGATCCAACGTGTCTCCCATTATATAATTGAATGGGGTTTTCTCAGGATTATTAAAGTAGTGCATAATATCTTTCACATAATGAGCATCGAGGGTTTTAGGAGGTTCCCCATCTCCATGAGTAGCAAGTAAACCTAATTTTTTTGGTATTTCGTGTTCCATATCCATAACTAAAGATAGAGAACAACTTAGAACAGCAAATAAAATCCACTTAGTGATAAAGCAAACAAGCACACACGAGAATATTCACCCCACGCTATTGCTCCCCGGCAACGGCGCCAGAAAAAGGTCTTGATAACCCACAAGTATAGGGGATCAATTGTAGCCTCTTTCGATAAGTAAGAGTGTCGAACCCAACGAGGAGCTAAAGGTAGAACAAATATTCCCTCAAGTTCTATCGACCACCGATACAACTCTACGCACGCTTAACGTTCGCTTTACCTAGAACAAGTATGAAACTAGAAGTACTTTGTAGGTGTTGTTGGATAGGTTTGCAAGATAATAAAGAGCACGTAAATAAATTCTAGGGGTTGTTTAGATAAAGACACAACTAAGTTAGTTTCAGTAGAGAGCTTTTTGTCACGAGAAAGTTATTTGTCCCTAGGCAATCGATAACTAGACCAGCAATCATTATTGCAATTTTATTTGAGGGAGGGGCATAAGCTAACATACTTTATCTTCTTGGATCATATGCACTTATGATTGGAACTCTAGCAAGCATCCGCAACTACTAAAGATCATTAAGGTAAAACCCAACCATAGCATTATAAGGCATCAAGTCCTCTTTACTCCCATACGCAAACAACCTACTTACTCGGGTCTGTGCTTCTGTCAGTCACGCCACCCACCATAAGCAAATCATGAACATATTGCAAACCCTACAGCGGGGATCCCTCACACTTGTGCGACACGGAGAGCACCATAGGACAGCACCAATAATAAAACATGCAACTCAAACCAATCACGATCATCAATGAACCCATAGGACAAAACAGATCTACTCAAACATCACAGGATAGCCACACATCATTGGAAAATAATATATAGCGTTGAGCACCATGTTTAAGTAGAGATTACAGCGGGTAAAAGAGGGGTTACACCGCTGCATAGAGGGGGGAAGAGTTGGTGATGACGGCGGTGAAGTTGTTGGTGTAGATCGTTGTCGCGATGATGGCCCCGACGGCGTTTCGGCGCCACCAGGAGAGAGGGGGAGAGAGCCCCCCTTCTTCTTCTTCCTTGACCTTCCCCCTAGATGGGAGAAGGGTTTCCCCTCTAGTCCTCGGCTTCCATGGCGGCAAAGGGGTGGGAGCCCCTCCGAGATTGGTTCTCTCTCTCTCTCTCTCTGTTTCCTTCTGTTTCTGCGCTCCCTGATTTTGCCCTTTCACGGTTTCTTAAATTCCCGGAGATCCATAACTCCCATTGTGATGAAATTTGGACACGATTTTTATCCGGATATTGGCTTTCTTGCAGGGAAAGAAGGGCACCAACCGCCTTATGGAGTGGCCACAAGGGCCCAGGGCGCGCCCCTCACACTCGTGGGCCCCTCGGGCATCGTCTCGCGTTGATTCCACTTCCCAAAATTCATATATATTCCAAAACAAATCTCTGGAAGTTTTTATCGCGTTTGGACTCCGTTTGATATGGATTTTCTGCGAAACAAAAAACATGCAACAAACAGGAACTGGCACTAGGCACTGGATCAATATGTTAGTCCCAAAAATAGTATAAAAAGTTGCCAAAAGTATGTAAAACTTGTAGAATATTGGCATGGAACAATAAAAAATTATAGATACGACGGAGACGTATCACTCCGCTGCCCGAAGACCCAGCTATTCCTCTATGAACGAAGATGCCGGTTCTGGCGCCGTACCAGGCGCCGGAGAAGAAGACCAAGAAGAAGGGCAAGGAGGCCAAAAGTGGCCTTCACCGTAAAGGTACTTCGGACATTGCGTCCGAAGATACCGAAGCTCTCTCCTCCCACGAGGGAGATGAAGACGAAGAGGAAGAGGAGGAGACCAATTCTCCCCTTAAGGAGGGGAGAAGAAAAGGGCGGCGTCCATGGACCTAGAGGCGTAGGCGTCCAAGAAGCGGAAGATCTCCCTTTCGAACGATTCGGATTCGGACGCTGAAGTCATCCCCGAGCAGCACCTCAGGCCGAAGCCCTCGTCCGAATCGTAAGTATTCAAAGATACTATACATATATCTGGCCCTTTACAAATTGTAGGATAACATGTCTTTTATGTATTTCAGTCTAGCCCGTGATCTGCCCCAACAATCGTCGTCTTCGGGGAACTCGTTGGCGCCGGAGATGATGGAGAGCAAAACGCCTCCACGAGCCTCTCTGCCACATGTTGCAGATGACACCGAGGTGTTGTCCCAAAGGACCTCTCCAGGCCAAGGAGAGGTGCGGAAGGCCGCTGAGATGGCGCCAGAGGGTAATGCCTCGGCTGCCGAAAACAGGGGGGCACAACCCCCATGGAAACTGACGACGGGGGCCCGGATCAGTCCGGCCCCCAGCCGAATACGACTCCGCAGACCCACATGGCTCCAGAGTCGAGCGAGAAGCCCCCCTTAAGGGAGGGGGAGTGCCGAATCCACCGGCGACCTCTATCAATCCGGAGGCACCGAATATGTTGAGGGAAGCACTTCAACGTGCTTCCGTTGTGGAAGAGCACCGTACCTTGATGGGTACGGTAGTTGAGAAGGTTCAGTCCGCCAAAAGCGGACTAAACGAAGCTTTCACTAGCCTGTTAACAGGCTTTGAGGTATGTGATATAATATGTTTAGCCGCTTTTCGTATTGGAAGAATATGCCTGTACATAGATAGTAGCCCCTGAGACTCTGTTCGGCTCTTTGAAAAAGGAGCTGGACAGAGGATCAAATATTCGCCGGAGATAACGCGTTTATCTATTTTGATAAATAGGCTTCACTATTGGCGGCTTCAGCCAAGGACGCTTAAGTTTCCGAACTCCAGCGTAAACTGAAGCTGGCTGACGATGAGATCAACCGTATTAACAAGCGGTTCGATGAGGCCCAAGGTATGCTTTTAAAAGACCCCTCACAACCCTAAATTATAATGTAAACTCAGAGTTTAAGCTCATGTGCTGCTATGTATATGATTGTAGGCAACGCGACCGAGGTCGAGGCCCTCAAGAATGCCCTTGCCGAAGCCAAGGAGGAGGCGAGGGCAAGCAAAGCGGCCGCGTACAAAGCGCTTGCGGATGTAGAGGCCGAAAAGGTCGCCCGTCGCCAGGGGAGGGTGACCGAAGTGGAGCAAGCGCTCCAGGATGCCGCCAACAGGTGTGAGTCCTTGGAGGAGAGTAACACAGCCCAAGTGGCCGAACTCACCAATGCTCTTCAAGAGGTGAAGGAGGCGCGACCCGAGTCCCGGGCGGCTCGCGAGGAGATCAAGCAAGCCGAACAGATAGCGGCTGGTAAGCCTTTTCTTTTACAGAGTATATTCGGCGGTCGAAGATATGCTTTGCTAAATTGACTATGGAGTACTCCAGATGCCTTTGTGGATCTCCCGAGGAGTGCTGCCGACGCTGTCCAGTATTTCCGGGCCCAAGAGGTGAACGCGATGGAGAAGCTCTTCTGGTCGCAGTATTTGGCGCCGGATCAGCTAGCGCTGCTAAACAACCAGATGATGCAGCTGGCGGAGCTGCATAGGATGTCCGGTTTGGCCATGAAGGACATCATATTCCGGCTATGGATGGTCGGACCCATTCCGAGCATCTACTTCGGCCTGGTCAAGCGGCTTGGCGACGCCTTGCCCCGAGTAGAGGCAGTGAAGCGCTCGGCGTGCATAGAAGGTGCGCGGGTGGCCTTTGCCTGTGTCAAGATGCACTGAGCGAAGATGAAGGCCACCGTTGTGGCGGTTGAGGGTCCGCCTGGAGGCAAGGACCACCGCAAGCCGGAGCGCTATTTCAAAGATGTCCTCGAGGGTGCCCGTTTGATAGAGGGTCAATGCTTGAAGGATATTATGTTCGAGTAAATGTATCCGGGCAACCCAGACAATGTGTTATAAACCAAGGCTGTGTAATATATTTATGATGTTTATCTTAAAGTGTTGTTCCTCCTGTGTGGCCGTTTTTATCCCTGAGAGTTTGCCAGTCATCGGCTTTAGCCCTCACGTAGATACTACGGGGGTGTTCGGGGTAGCACATAACCACACTTGACCCAACGTCTTGGTCTGTGAAGGAGGTGTTAGTGCGGCGAACCAGGCAATCGGACTATGCGGCTTTATTACTCTCGCTTAGCCATAGGAGTTTGACAATGGGACTGTGAGATAGCCCCTGGTGCGCGTGCGGCTATCCGAACTTGGATGGCTTAAGCATGTGACTAGAAAGAGCCAGTCCTTCGTGTAACACGGAAGAAATCACTAGAGATTTAGTAGGTCGCCGAATTGCCGACCAGCTCTCGCCGCATCATGACAGACATTTTTCGGCTTTCTCTACTGAGGTGTTTGACCGGACAAACCAGAAACACAATCGCAGTAGTTCTCCCTTTACTACCTTAGCCGAACAAGCGGAACGTAAGGTGGTAATCACAGGAGCCGGGCAACCCAACTATTGACCAAAGACATGATTCGGAGCTGATGCATATAGTGCCATATTCGGGATGCCGAAGCATACTATAAAAGTGTTCGGATTTATTTTGTTTGAAAAAATATATGTGGTCGGATAGAGCCCCTGGCAATTTGAATCGTGCCAAGGTATATACAACAATCTGACATAAAGAGGGATTACAGGTTAAAAAATAAGCCAACCGAACAGGGTTGGGAGAAACTGCTTCCATTATAGTCTGATTGATACGTCAAAACGTATTTTTACAGAGGATGTGATAAGCATCTAGGCTATTTTACATGACGGGCCCAAGGGAAAGAGTATACAGGTCCTAAAAAGGGGAACATTATCTTGAAGATCCTTTGGATACTCTGTCGCATGTCTGCGCTGCTTGTTGCCTTGGTGTGTGATCCTTTGAGAGGATAAACGATCGAGCATACATGAGGGGCCTGGAAAAAGGGCCCTTGGTATCATCGAAAAGTTATGTGGGTTGTAAAGAACCTGAAAAATAAAAATAAGAAGAAGGAAAGGAAGGAAATGATGGTGCGGATACGGTCGAGCCGTATTGTGGACCTTATTTTTAGCGGGCCTCTGTCCTAGCCCATGGTATCTTTAATGCGTAGTTATGTACGCGCGGTACGTATGCCGCTATCAGGTTGGGGCTTTGACGGAGGCTGAATTGCTAGTCTAGCTCTGGACGAGTCGGACTTCCATTCTGCAGGGTAGACCGGACTCTTTTGACAGTGTCCGGGGGCTTGTCTGCCGATGAAGTGTTCAGCTTAACGAGGCCACCCTGCATTTCGGCTGCGAGGGCCATGGTATGCTCATCAGTACGGAGGGAGCGCTCCATGTTTCCATTGACTGTTATAATGCCACGTGGTCCAGGCATCTTGAGCTTTAGATAAGCATAGTGTGGGACTGCGTTGAAACGGGCGAAAGCGGTTCGTCCGAGCAGTGCATGATAGCCGCTACGGAAGGGGACGATGTCGAAGATCAAGTCTTTGCTTCGGAAATTATCTGGTGAGCCGAAGACGACTTCCAGCGTTATGGATCCTGTGCAACAGGCCTCTATGCCGGGTATCAACCCTTTAAAGGTGGTTTTAGTGGGCTTGATTCTTGATGGATCAATACCCATTTTACGGACAGTGTCCTGATAAAGCAGGTTAAGACTACTGCCGCCGTCCATAAGGACTCGCGTGAGGTGGAATCCGTTGATAATTGGATCGAGGACCAATGCTGCCGAACCTCCGTGATGGATAATGGTCGGGTGGTCTCTGCGATCAAAAGTGATTGGATAGGCTGACCATGGGTTGATTTTTGGGGCGACTGGCTCTATGGCATACACATCCCTTAATGCGCGTTTGCGCTCCCGCTTAGGGATATGAGTAACATAGATCACATTCACCGTTTTTACCTCGGGGGGAAATTTCTTCTGTCCCCCTGTGTTCGATTGGCGAGGCTCCTCATCGTCGTCCTCGCTGGGCGGCCCTTTCGCCTTGTATTTGGTGTTTAGATTACCGGCCTGCTTAAAGACCCAACAATTTCTGTTGGTATGATTGGCGGGCTTGTCAGGGGTGCCATGAATCTGGAAAGGCCTATCGAGTATTCTGTCCAAACTGGATGGACCATCTTTGTTTCCTTTGTTTCCGCTAACCGGGTTTAGAGCCACTGAATCAGGCGTTGACCGCCGTATCTTCGTTGTCTTTGTTGTTGCTTCGACGCTTGTGTTTATTGCGTCGTGGCTTACCGTTGCCATCTCTGGCTTTGGATGTTCCAGGGTCACTGGTGCTGTTCCTCCTACGAGCGAGCCAGTTGTCCTCTCCCGCGCAAAAGCGGGCCATGAGTGCGGTAAGGGCTGCTATGGACTTCAGTTTTTCTTGGCCGAGGTGTCGGGCGAGCCACTCGTCCCGGACGCTGTGTTTAAAGGCCATGAGGGCTTCGGCGTCCGGACAATCCACGATTTGGTTCTTTTTAATTAAGAACCTGGTCCATAGCTTCCGGGATGATTCCCCGGGTTGCTGGACTATGTGACTAAGGTCATCGGCGTCTGGAGGCCGAACATAGGTACCTTGGAAGTTGTCTCTAAAGGCTTCTTCCAAATCATCCCAGCTACCAATAGAGTTTTCTGGGAGGCTGTTTAACCAGTGCCGAGCTGGTCCCTTTAATTTTAGCGGGAGGTACTTGATGGCGTGGAGGTCATCACCGCGGGCCATGTGGATATGGAGAAGAAAGTCTTCAATCCATACTGCGGGATCTGTCGTTCCATCGTATGATTCCATGTTCATGGGTTAAAACCCTTCTGGGAACTGGTGCTCTATTACCTCGTCGGTGAAGCATAGGGGGTGTGCGGCGCCTCTGTATCGGGCGATGTCATGACGCAGTTCGGATGAAGTCCGTATGCGGTTTTCTGCCTGAGTGAGGTTGTGCCTGCCGCGCCAGGCCTGATGGCCGTCCTCGCGCGTTGGAGCTTGCCCCCTCGATCCATAGATCGATCTGGCTTGGCCTGCTCTATTGTCCACGTCCTGCTGTAGGTCATAGGTGTATTTTGGAGCCGCTGTCTCTCTGTCTTTACGGCGAGGTGGTGCGGGTTGGTGTTCGGCGTAGGTGGCCACTTTATCTCATCCATGTGGCGGCCAGTCTGGTTCATCAGCGCGGTCGTATCTTGACGGTATGGGCTCGATGGCCTCGTCGTCGAATTGTGGAAGTAGCCGACGCTTCGGATAACTCTTTGTTGGGCGTTGAAGGCCATATTCTTCGGCAGCCAGGACTTGAGTCCATCTGTCGTTGAGTGTATCCTGCTCGGCTTGGAGCCGTTGCTGCTGCTTTTTTAGGCTTCTCGCAGTGGCGATTAGCTGGCGCTTAAAGCGCTCCTGCTCGAGTGGTTCCTCTGGCACGATGAAGTCTTCGTCGCCAAGGCTCACATCGTCTTCAGAGAGCGGTAGATAATTACTGTCCTCTGAGACTTCGTTCCCGACCGGATCGTCGGGGTTAACTTGCCCCTCCTCCACATCGTCTTGTTTGGACGTGGGCTCGATGGGGGCTTCGGGGTCTTCGGCACCCTCCGGAGTGTTACCGTCTCCGGTGTCGGTATTGTTGTCTTTTTCGCGACGTGATTTTGAGCGGCGCCGCTGACATCGATGCTTTGGAGGTGCTTCAGCAGGTTTGTCCTCAGCGGGATCCTTCCTGCCGTCGTACATCCTCTTTGGGTGTATCCACCATATACACGTCATATGTGGAGGTGGCCGTCCAGCGTCCGGTAAACGACGTGTCTTGGCATTGTTCTTCTTCGGCATCGTCGTCCATGTCGTCGATGTCTTCGGAGGCGTAATCCAGCATGTCGGTTAAGTCTTCGACAGTGGCTATGAAGTGGGTGGTGGGTGGGACGTAAAATTCCCCGCTCGCAGCCCCTAGTCCGGGCTGGGCGTAGTTCAGAAGTGATTCCTCTATAATGGCGAGGGATCGCATTAAGTCCAGAGCCTCATTTAAGGGCGAGGTTTGGACATGGAAGCGAGAGTCCGTGGGGCTGGCCGGGGTGAAAGCCTCCTGGCCCTGCCTACTTGGTGCGGAACTCGAGAGTTCGGATCTGGAGTCCGGGGGCGAGTCCGGCCCTTCAATGATAGGGGGAACCTAGACTGATTCCGAGTTTGTCGTGGACATGATCACCTCCGGATCCTCGATAATGCAGTTTGCAATGGAGAGTCCGGTGGGCTCCACACTCCCATCTTCAGACCTGATGGTTTGCTCTGGATCTAAGGCCAGAGCGATGGTCGGGGCCGCGAACCCTTCGAAGATCAAGTCTCCTCGGATATCAGTGACATAGTTTAAGTTCCCGAAACTGATCTGGTGACCAGGGGTGTGGCTGTCGATCTGTTCAAGGTGGCCTATTGAGTTGGCTCACAGTGCGAAGCCGCCGAATACGAAAAATTGGCCAGGGAGGAAAGTCTCCCCCGAGACAGCATCATTGTAGATGATCGATCGAGCCATCGAACCTTCTGTCGACAGCACAGTGGAAATCTCAATGAAAGCACCAATGTCGGTGTCAAAACCGGCCGATCTCGGGTAGGGGGTCCCGAACTGTGCGTCTGAGGATCGAAGGTAACAGGAGACAAGGGACACGATGTTTACCCAGGTTCGGGCCCTCTTAATGGAGGTAATACCCTACTTCGTGCTTGATTGACTTTGATGAGTATAGGGGTTACAAGAGTTGATCTACCTCGAGATCGTAATGGCTAAACCCTAGATGCCTAGCCTGTATGATTATGATTGCCTCTACAGACTAAACCCTCCGGTTTATATAGACACTGGAGGGGCCTAGGGTTGTACAGAGTCGGTTTACAGAGAAAGGAATATTCATATCCGAATGCCAAGCTTGCCGTCCGCGCAAAGGAGAGTCCCATCCGGACATGGGCGAAGGCCTTCTATCTTGTATGTTCACGGCCCATCAGTTCGGCCCATGTCACACAACCCGGACGCCCGGGGACCCCCTAATCCAGGACTCCCTCAACCTCTATGGTGGTAATTTCCCTTGCTAGACGCCATACTCTCCTAGGTTGTGAAGCCAAGGCTATGATCACCAAGGCTATGGAAATCAAGGCAAATGGAGACCAAAGCTCTGATATCACAACTCAAGCAATCAACCTACACATGCAATTCTAAGAGTATAGCAGCGGAATGTAAATCATTGCATATGAAGGTAAAGGGGAGGAGTTTGGAGGGAGCAAACACAATGTAGACACGGAGATTTTTGGCGTGGTTCCGATAGGTGGTGCTATCGTACATCCACGTTGATGGAGACTTCAACCCACGAAGGGTAACGATTGTGCGAGTCCACGGAGGGCTCCACCCACGAAGGGTCCACGAAGAAGCAACCTTGTCTATCCCACCATGGCCATCGCCCACGAAGGACTTTCCTAACTTGGCTAGATCTTCACAAAGTAGGCGATCTCCTTGCCCTTACAAACTCCTTGGTTCAACTTCACAATCTTGAAGGATGCTCCCAAGTGACACCTAACCAATCTGGGAGACACCACTCTCCAAAAGGTAATAGATGGTGTGTTGATGGTGAACTCCTTGCTATTGTTCTTAAAATGATAGTCTCCCCAACACTCAACTCTCTCACACAGATTTGGATATGGTGCAAAGATGATTTGAGTGGAAAGCAACTTGCACTACAAGAATCAGCTACTTTGCCGTCTGCCACGACAGATGGCAAAGGCAAGGATGGCGGACGGCAAAGGCCTTTGCCGTCTGCCCCGGCCGGCAAAAGGCTCCGACAAAGTAGGCTACGGTAAAGAGCTTCTTTGCCGTCTGCTTTCTGAAGCGGACGGCAAAGGGGCCTTTGCCATCAGCGGCTGATGGCAAAGATGCCCTCCCTTTGCCGTCTGCCAAACGCAATCTTTGCCGTCAGCCTCGTAAAATCACGGACGGCAAAGAACTTAGTAAATATTAAAAAACGTTCGGTGAGCAGCCTGTCCGGCGTCCTGCGTTTGGCGTGTCCGGTGCCCGGCGAGCGGTACTCCAACAATACAAACCGACGAGAGGAATGAACGGACGATGATAAACACTACAGTACCATCAACACTTGCTCCAAGAATCGACGAATGAATTTCACAATACATTACCCACAAACACTACACTATACACGAACAAATTACAAGAGATTTGATTTAACAAGGTGCTCCAATCCGCCCGCGACTGCGCTGGAGCTCACCACGCTCATGCGGGCGCTGGATCCGGTTGCGACCCCTCCCTTCGATGAGGGCCAGCACCCAGCACCCTTGGTTGCAGGCAGAGCTGCCGCAGGCCACCGCTGCTCGAGGTGGCAGGGGCAAACGGGGACCGGGCCAGGCACGGCGGCGTCGAGGGCGAAGAGAGAAGGGGCCCGCGCCGGCGGGTGAGGTGGTGGCCGGAAGGGGCAATGGGGGCCGGGGCCGGCGGGGGCAAAAGGGGACGGGGCCGGGCACGGCGCCGTCGTGGGCGAAGAGAGAAGGGGCATGTGCCTGCGGGCGAGGTGGTGGCCGGAAGGGGGCGATGGGGGCCGGGGCCGGCGGGGGCAAACGGGGACGGAGCCGGGCACGGCGGCGTCGGGGGAGAAGAGAGAAGGGGCCGTGCCGGCGGGCAAGGTGGTGGCCGGAAGGGGGCGACGGGAGCCGGGGACGGCGACCGGCTGGGGCGACGAGAGGCGGGGAGCAGAGGCGTACGAGAGAGAAGGGAGACAGATCGTGGTGGGGGTGGCTCTCAGGAGGATAAGGGAGAGAGAGAGTGGGTGGTGGGGGCGTGGGATGGGCCGTATCAGTTTTGCGTTGTGGAGATGCATGTGTGGAGCAGATCATGCCATGTCATCGATCCGTGTGATCGATCCGCGTGGTGTGCTTTCTCTTGACGGCAAAGAATTTTTGCCGTCCGCCAGCAGACGGCAAAGAAACTGGCCATTAGGTTGTCCTTGTAAGCACGCCACCCACCCTCTTTGCCGTCAGCTAGCAGACGGCAAAGCTTCTTTGCCGTCCGCTAGCAGATGGCAAAGATACGGCTGATGGCAAACCCTATCTTTGCCGTCCACTTTTTGGTGGCTGATGGCGAAGCCTTCCTTTGCCGTCCGCTGGCTGACGGCAAAGAGTCGGCAGACGGCAAATCTGCTGATTCCAGTAGTGTTGGGGAAGGCTAGAGATCAAGATTCTTGTGGTTGGATTGGAATGTCTTGGTCTCAACACATGAGTAGGTGGTTCTCTCTCAGAAAATGAATGCTGGAAGTGTAGGCATGTTCTGATGGCTCTCTCTTTGATGGAGCGGAGGGTGGAGGGGTATATATAGCCTCCACACAAAATCTAACCGTTACACACAATTTACTAAACTCGGTGGGACCGAATAGATAAACTCAGTGAGACCGATATGGTTCAAAATGAGAACGTTAGGCTTTTCGGTGGGACCGATTGCATTAGGGTTAGGGCATAACTTGATCTCGGTGTGACCGATTACTTCAACTCGGTGAGACCGATTTCAGTAATAAGCAAATAGAGAGTTGGTCAGGCAAACTCGGTGGGACCGATTGCTCATTCAGTGAGACTGAAACGTTACGAAAAGGAAACATAGAGTTTGCATTCCGTACTCGGTGGGACCGATCACTCATCTCGGTTAGACCGAAATATTACGAAAGGAAACAGAGAGTTTGCAATCCCATCTCGGTGAGAACGAGATCCCTATCGGTGAGACCGAACTGATTAGGGTTTCTGGCTATGGCTATGTCAAGTGAACTCGGTGGCGCCGGATGGATCAAATCGGTGGGGCCGAGTTTGACTTTAGGTTTAGGACATATGTGGAAATGAGAAAGTGGTTGAGGGCTTTTGGAGCATATCACTAAGCATTTTGAGCAAGCAAGCCATTAAGCAACACCTCATCCCTTTTTAATAGTATTGGCTTTTCCTATGGACTCAATGTGATCTTGGATCACTTAAATAAAAATGTAGAGTCTTGAGCTTTTGCCAATATCTGTCCTTAGCATTTTGAGGGGTCCACATCTCTAGTCCATGCCATGCCAATCATTGAACTTTCTGAAATGATTATCTTGAAAGAATATTAGTTCAATGAGCTATATGTTGTTATGAATTACCAAAACCACCCAAGGATTAGTTGCACTTTCACTAGAGCTACTTCATATCCTTTATTGATGCTAGTTGTGCTACGCCGTGACCTCATTAGTGTTCTAGACTCGCGTCTCTAGTCCGGTCTAGCTTAGGACCAGCACAATATCGTTGTTGAGCGTTTATTCAACATTGCATATCTGAATTGATTATTGCTAATATTTTGCTATGATATAGTTAAGCCTTCCAAGCTCCACATATTTCTATACCGTGTATATGTACGTTCCCTTGGCAATCGCTTTACTCAATCTTCGGAGTTATTTGACACCGCTGGTTGCCCGTCACCACCTGCTGCATGGTAAGAAATTGTAAGACATTGATATTTGCTATATCATGAGCGTTTTACCACCACATCCTAGTAGTTCATAGGAACATTATTCTTTGATTTTGTTTCTTGCTTTCCACTAATTATGGTAGGTTCCGGAGTTGTTAGTTCTTGGGCTTCATCGATCGTGGGAGACGTGCCACCACCTAAGCAAATACTACAACCGTCACGAGAGGTACACAAACATCCAAATGCACATGATCAGATTAATGTTTCTATACCACCATTTAATGGCTGTTTTAGACCTGCTTTATATATTGCATGGGAGTTCGACATAAATAATATATTTGCTTCCATAATTTTGTTGATTGTAAAAAATTTAAGGTCGCGGTTGGTTCATTCACTGGTTATGCTTCAGTTTGGTGGGGTGAATATTGTTGGTTAAACCCTGATTATATACCTAGTACTTGGGATGCTTTAAAACATGTCATGGGAGATGTAGATGTTCATTATACTCGTGGCATGATTAAAAAACTACAACATTTAAAACAAGGTAGTGACACCGTAACAAAATATTATGATGATTTACAAACTACCTTGTTTCACTCATTTTTAGAAGAAAGTGAGGAGATTTTATGGATAGATTTTGGGGAGGATTAAATAGTGATATTCAGGAGATACTAATTCATGAAGAGTGTTATCCTATGAACCATTTGTTTAGTCTTGTTTGCAAAGCTAAACAGAAAATAAAACGACGTGTTGCCCACGAGGAGAACAAGCGCAAGGTGCACATTCTAAGTGTTGATACAGATGTTTCTTCAGCTACTAGGCGTACTATGACAACCACATCCGTTGTTGCGAGAACTACATTATCTCCACCATGTGACACATCACCACCAGGAGTGCCTACATCATCTGAGTTGATCACAAGAGGTAAGGACAAAGGTACAGATTTTCCACTTCCACATGAGAATGATGCATGCCTAGTTAACTTGAATACATCATGTGTTGAGTTACCCATTGATTTGAACACACCGCCTATTTTAGAGAATCATGTTACTGTCATGAATGCATCATGTGCTCAAATAGCTGAAATACCAACAATTTCGAGTGCACCTACTGAATTAACTATTGATGCAAAAGAACCAATGTTTAATCTTTTTGATATGACCTGTGGTGATAATTCTGTGTCAAATGACGTATTGCATGTTTGCTTATTTAAGCATGTTGTAGCATGTAAATTTGATGCAAGTAAGGTTTATTCACCAATGTTGGGTTGGTTTAATTTAATGATGAACATTGCCAATCTTTTCATATGAATAACAGCTTCACTTGTATGTGCAAACTAAGTTGCAATATCTTCATGCCTTCTACTTCTTGTGATAATACTTTGGCTTTATATTTTATGAACTATGAAATTAGTCATGTATACATGTGTCATATGTGCAAAAACCAAGAGAAGTAAAAAAAATGACAGATACATATACGACATGTACACCTTGTCTCTTTTGTTAGCCACATTTCAGATTAAGCAACGCCGAGGACGGCTTTGTTTTCAAGAAGGGGAGGATGATGAGGACATGACTACCTTGGATACGACCAAAAATATTGCATACATGTATATTTGTGAGGTGATTTTTAATGCAAACTATGCAATAATTTATTTATGTCATCCAGGACAAAAATACTTCACAAACTTTTGTGCCATGTCTAATTGCAGGTGTATGGAACATTTGTACAATTCACATATGAAGATAAGAGAAAAGGAGAAGTTTAGGTGCTGTTCAAAAAGTCCTCTCATGTCACTTTTGGGCCAAGAGAAGATAGAGTCCAAGTCTCTCACGTTCTGGATTCAGATTCGGACTGCACAGACATACCTGACTCAAAATGCAAAGAACTCTTTCATACGGATTCCGAATTGGGTGATTCTTTTTTTGTTGGAAAGTAGATTTCGTGATCTTTCCAACCAAGTTGGATTCACCATAAAATTCTTCCAGAGCGTTGAGTTATCGATGAAACAATCTGGCACTGCAACAGAATCCGAGTCAAACTACAAGTCCAAAGGTGTTGCATCACCTCCACTTGGGCCCATGAGCCTTGTACAACCTAGGGTTAATTTTAGGCTGCCTTGGGACGTCCTCCCACCTCTTTGGCCGCCACCCCTTGCTCCTATATAAGTAGATCCATCTAGGAGCTTTTTCCTTGGGATTTATTTAGTTAAAAGTTAGCCATTGCAACTTCGTGTACTTCATTTGTGTCCAACAACCAGACCAGGAACGCTTACAGATCCCCATCTTGATCAATAAAGCTTTCATCTTATATTCGCCACATCTAGATTGCATGATCATATTCTTGCTTGTTCTTCGATTGCGTGCAGGAATAGACCTTCATGGTTAGGCTGATCGTGCTTCCAGCATCGTAAGTAACCTCATGAGATCGGTTTAACGATTGCTAAGGCGCAACATCATGCACGTTTGTAGTCGGATGGTCAAATTCGACTCCACCATATCGATAGTTATCATCTCATCGAAAGATCGGGACAGCCTCGCCTCTATCAGGCACCCGAAGTGTCACTCCGTAATCGACCGTCGCGGAGACCGCACACGTTGCCCCCGCCTCAGATAGGTAAGCCTTCTTGATAGCAACTTCCAAAATAGTCGCGGTATTGTGTGTTTCACCATCCGAGTTTTATACAGGTGACCTACCTACACATTTCCATCCGAGGAAGGTGGCGCTATGGGTGCTTCCGCGCTGAGGACAGACGCCAAGCTAGCACCCACTCCAGGGGATACCCCTGAAGTGCCTCAACCAGAGACTTCAGAGGCTTATTTTGCCACCAACTCTGAGATGGATAGCGCCATAAATCATCAAAGGTGAAAAACTTCTCTAAGGAATCCAGTTTTCTCTAGCCAAGAGTTTAACACCCTCAACTCGGTGGATGCCTACCTTGGCGCAGCCCGCTCTGGCTTTGAGAATGCGGTGGATGTTTTGTCCAAGGATCTGCAGGTGAAATCCTTTTTCTTGATTACTTTAATTGTAAATTGCACATAGTCCTAATAGCCCTCAGGATGGATCAATGCATTTTCCTCTAAACGGAAGCATGCAACCCAATCTCAAAAACATTTTTTAGTATTTCCGAGGACTTCATGGGTATGAAGTTCTACTGTGTATGGCAATAGCCCCCAAGACACTTGTCAGGCGAGACATCCGACAAGAGAATCCATAATGGAAGTAGTTTTGATTTAGCACGAAGCCCGGTTGCTCCCAAGCCTTAGTTTTGGCACGGGTAGTCAAATTAAGGATCTGATTACATTTTAAGAATGTACTACTTTGTTGAAAACAAGCTGCTCGGGAGGAAAGCAAAAGCTCCCCGAGGAGATGGAACTGACAAATACGAAGCTGGACGCCGTGCAGTCAGAAGTAGAAGGTATGAAGAAATTTATCTGAGAAGTGCACGGTATGTTTATCTTGAAATGGTTTGTCCTGAATTTTTTAAGCTTTCCTTAATGGGGCTTACATTCATAGTAGCGGAAACGATTTTTCAGTTGGAGAAGGACCTAATGCAGGCCCGAGAGGACTTGCAATATGCCGAATCTCAAGAACTGGCCGACCATCATATGCTTTCCCGAAGTAGGGATGACAACAACAAGTTGAAGACCAAGAACGAGCGGCAAGCACGTGAAATTGAGAGGCTAAAAGCTCAAATAAATGTTGCCGAGGAGAAAGACCAGAAGACAAATGAGGCCATATCCGGTAAGCATGCACGACCTTTAAATGGCTGGAATTATCCCATGCTACCAGTTTAAGTCTAGCCTCTATTTTGTATACTTCTCCTGGCTGGTCGACCGCAAGAAGCCACAAACTCTTCCATAGAAGATGCCTCGAGGGAACTGACTAAGATGTATGAGAGATCTCGGAGTGCAATGAAGAGTGCTTTTAAAGTTGTATGGCCTAATGAAACGGTTCCCGAAGGAATGTCCGAGCTCGCCGATCACCTAAAGGGAGATCGGCGCCGTTTACAAGCATGGAAGATATCAACCTATCGGGAGCGGGCTCGATAGGCATGGGCTATGATAAAAACCTATTTCACTAGCGAGGATACCGAGCACCTTGCCGAAGTCGGCCCTAGAGGGGCTGACGTGAAGGAAGTATCCACGCACCTAGTGTACGATAATGTAACGCGAGCTGCTTGGCTCTCGCAACGAGACTGCACCCATAATTCTTTAATAGATGGCCTTGATGGAATGTAAGAACATATGTGTGTAATGATTCTAGGTATCTAAGTACTTTACATCATTGAGGTCGGATCTGCTATACAAGCTTTGTTAACCGGCCATCGGCTTCTGCCTCCTCGTGTAGTGGCCGAGGAGTGTTCCCTACTCCTAGCGCGAACACCCGAGATAGACTTTCCAAAGAACAAGGCAATCCGACCATATGGTTCCAAAAATAGAAGTGAAGCAGGGAGTTATGTTATATTATTGTTTAACGTAAGAAACATCTTCGGAGAAAAATAGTTCCTCTAGCAGTTCCTTTTCTCAGGATATCATGTTAACCATGATTGTATGTCTGAACTATGCGGAAGACATGTCACTTCGAGAACAAAGCACCAGTGATAGTTTTTAGGAACCGAGTATTTTCACTTCCATCATGGCTGACCAATTATTTTCTTAAGAATGCTAGCTTTTGGCTTCACCCGTCTGAGGTACTAACCCGGATAACCCGAAAGTAACAATCGCAGAGGTGCTCCCTTTACCCCTTAGCTAAACAATCGAGAACTTAAGGGGTAAGTACATGAGCCAGACAACCTAGCTTGGACAAATCTTAAGTCAAATCGATGCAATTATGGCTTTAAAATGATTATATTGGAAGGTGGCATGCATATAACAATTATGAGTGCTCAGAATTTTTTTGGGATTTTTAATTAAAGCCCCCAAGGCAGTAGATGTCATACACTTAAAGATGCATCTGAAGTGACCAGATGTACCTCGGCTTTACCGAACAGTACCAAAATAAAGTTTTGACAACTTCCAAGAATGAATGTCGAAAAGGCGATAGTTGCTTTATGCATCATGAATGAGATCACATGGGAGGACATCCTCGGCTCCATAGACCATGAAGAAAGCTGTGTAGCCCATGGATCGATTGGGCATAGCGCGCATACCCCATAGTACGGAATCAAGTTCCTCTTCCCATTGACAATCTACCTCCTTTAAAGAACAAACCAACCGTGGCTTAACACCACTTAAAATTACTCCACTGGCACGTTCAACCTATCTGTTCAACTGGGGGTGATAAACCGAGGCATAATCATGCTTAATGCCCATTTTTGCACACCAAGACTTTACTTCATTAGCCGTGAAGTTGGACCCATAGTCCATTATTATACTATGGGGGACACCGTAGCGGTGAACTACTCCAAAGATAAAATAGATTACCGACCCCACTTTGGCCGAGGTCACGGGTTTCGACTCAATCCATTTTGTGAATTTTTCAACCATGACGAGTAGATACTTCTTTCCTTTGACCCTCGTCGAAGTGGGTTGACCATGTCAAGCCCCCAGACCACGAAAGGTCAAGTAGTCGAAATAGTTTGAAGAGTTGTGGGGGGCATGTGGCTTTGGTTAGCGAACACCTGACATCCAATGCATTCTTGGAAAAATGCTTTGGCATCTACTCTGGCCATTGGCCAATAAAATCTGGCTTGGAAGGTCTTGCTTAGCAAGGGCCGAGCTGCGGAGTGATGGCTGCTCATGCCGGAGTGGATTTCCACAAGGATCTATCTTCCTTCTTCCTCAGATATACATCGTTGGTGGACGCCCATGACGCTTTACTTGTAGAGTTTGCCTTCATAGAACTTATAAGCCTTGGATCTTCGAATGATCCTTCGTGCTTCAATGTGGTCTTTGGGCAGCTCTTTGCTAAGTAGATATGTGATAACCCACAAGTATAGGGGATTGCAATAGTTTTCGAGGGTAGAGTATTCAACCCAAATTTATTGATTCGACACAAGGGGAGCCAAAGAATATTTGCAAGTATTAGCAGTTGAGTTGTCAATTCAACCACACCTGGAGAACTAAATATTTGCAGTAGAGTGATCAGTAGAACAGTAAGATGATAATTTGATAGCAGTGGTAACAATAGCAACAGTAACGGTAACAGTAGTAGCAGTAGTTTTGTAGCAATTATGACTGCAGCAACAGTAGTAACTTAGCAAAGATTGATATGTGAAAATCGCGTATGCATTGGATCGGTGATGCATAATTATGTCGGATAAAATTCATCATGTAACAGTTATAACCTAGGGCGACACGGAACTAGCTCCAATTCATCAATGTAATGTAGGCATGTATTCCATATATAGTCATACGTGCTTGTGATAAGAACTTGCATGCCATCTTTTCTCCTACCCTCCCGTGGCAGCGGGGCCCATAAGGAAACTAAGGGATATTAAGGTCTACTTTTAATAGAGAACTGGAACAAAGCATTAACACATAGTGAATACATGAACTCCTCAAACTATGGTAATCACCGAAAAGAATCCCAATTATTGTCACCTTGGTGTATGCGGATCATAACACATAATAGGTGCATACAACTTGCAAGATAGGATCAAGAACACAAATATATTCGTGAAAACATGAAGGATTCACATCTGAAATCATGGCACTCAGGCCCTAGTGACAAGCATTAAGCATAGCAAAGTCATAGCAACATCAATCTCGGAACATAGTGGATACTAGGTATCAAGCCATAACAAAACTAACTCTATTACATGATAAATGTCATCCAACCCATCACCGTCCAACAAGCCTACAAAGGAATTACTCACTCCTAGCGGTGAGCATCATGAAATTGGTGATGGAGGAAGGTTGATGATGACAACGGCGTCGAATCCCCCTCTCCGGAGCCTACGAACTCCAGATCAGCCCTCCCGGTGAAGAACAGGAGGTGGCGGCGGCTCCGTATCATAAAACGCGATGATTCCTTCTCTCTATTTTTTCTTGGCGAATAGGTACTTATGGAGTTGGATTTAGGTTGTGGGAGCTACCAGGAGCCCACAAGCCTACCAGGCGCTCCCCTTGAGCTTGTGGCGCCCTGGTGGCCCCTCTCTGGTAATTTCCTTCGCCAATATTTTTTTATATATATTCTGAAATAATTCTCCATAAATTTTCAGCTTAATCAGAGAACCTCTGTTCTGCACAAAAACAACACCATGGCAATTCTGCTGAAAACAACGTCAGTCCGGGTTAGTTGCATTCAAATCATGCAAATTAGAGTCCAAAACAAGAGCAAAAGTGTTTGGAAAAGTAGATACATTTGGAACGTATCAACTCCCCCAAGCTTAACTCATTGCTTGCACTCAAGCAAATTAGTTGACAAACATAAAGTGATAAAGAAAAAGTTTTACAAACTCTTTTAGTTCTTGTTATTGTAAATATACTTAACTAATGCTCAAGTTTTCAGCAAGGATTGTGAACTAACCATATTCATGATAAAATTTAGGTCTCACATTTACTCATACCAATGACATAACCAACTAGCGAACAATAATAAGATATTTCGGATGCCAACAATTTGTCAAAACAATCAATATAATATGATAACATGGTATCTTGCTAGCCCTTTCTGAGATCGCAAAACATAAATGCAGAGAGCCTATGAAGTTCAAGCAGCGACTAAACACTGTAATTCATGGTACAAAAGATCTAGTCATGTCACACTCAACATTAACTATACTCAATGCATAAGAATGACAATAGTGCTCCCCAACTGGTGCTTAAATGAGAGGGTGGTGACTCAATAATAAAAGTAAAATAACATAAAAATAAATGGATAAGCCCTTCGCCGAGGGAAGCAGGGATTTGCAGAGGTGCCAAAGCTCGAAGCTTAAAACAGAGATGAATATAATTTTGGGAGGTATGCCTTTCCTGTCAACGTCATGACCGAGAGTTTTCAATATCTTCCATGCTAAACAAATTAGCGGCGGTTCCCAAGAGGAAAAAGTAAAGTTTACTCCCCATCCACCAACAAACACAATCCATGGCTAGTCGAATCCTCGGGTGCCCTCCATACCAACAATTTTCCGAGGGAGTTTGTTTCATTATTTTGCGATTTGATCATGGGCTGGGTATCCCGATTACTAGCCCCTCTCGTGTAAGGACAAGTGAATAAACACTCATCATGAGAATAACCCGCTTAGCATGGAGATACTGACCGTCCCCTATCGCTTCATGAGCGGTATGGGCACACAAAACATATGCTTATTTGAATGTTTAGAGGTGGCACATGCAAATTTGCTTGGAACGGCAGGGTTATACCGCATATAGGTAGATATAATGGACTCATCTGGAATACCTTTGGGTTTAAGGATTTGGATGCACAAGTAGTATTCCCGCTTAGTACAGGCGAAGGCTAGAAAAGAGATTGAGAAGCGACCAGCTAGAGAGCGAAACAGTCATAAACATGCATTGAGAATAATTAACATTGAATACGAGCATGAGTAGGATATCAAACACCATGAACAAAAATAACATGGAGGATATGTTGGTTTTGAATCAACTATATGCATGGACATGTGCCAAGTCAAGACACTCAAATCATTCAGAGGAAGATACCATACTATCATACTACATCATAACCATTTTAATGCATGTTAATACTCAAGATAAATCATTATCCACTCCTAGACAATTAAGCATGGCATGAGCAACTATAATCTCCAATTGTCATCACGAACATGCTTAATACTGAATCAAGAGCGATGAGCTAAACATATTTACAAAAACAAAAACAAGAGGAGTTCATACCAGCCTTTCTTCATCACAATCGCTTCATCAAATCATCGTCATTATTTCATTTCACTTGCACGACCGAATGATATGAAAATAATAATAGTGCAAGTGTGTTGTGGACTAAGCTGGAATCTGCAAACATTTTATTCAAGGGAGGAGACAAGGTAATACGGGCTCTTTGTTGGATCAACAATAATGCATATGAGAGCCACTCAACATGTTCATCATGGTCTTCTCTTCAAGACAACCAAAAGAAAAGAAAAGGATTTCAGAGAAACACACTGAAAGGTTTTTGGAGTTTTTGTTTTTCTGAAGAAAGAAAATAAAAGAAGGAAAGAAAAACGGAAATGAGAAAAACTATTTACACGGGAAAGCTCCCAACAAGTAAAAGAAGAACGAGAAATCTTTTTAGGTTTTCTTTTAATACTACAAACTATTAAACAAGAAGGAAAACCGAAAAGAAGATAGATTTTTTTTGGATTTTCGAAGTTTTTCAAACACACAAGAAGAAAGCGAAAATAAAACTAGCATGGACATACAATGGAAAAGGATGAACACTGACAAATGGAATGAAATGTGTGGTAGCTTAGGCTTTTGGCTTAAGTTGGTCTACGCCCATGGCTCGAAATATCCCTCAGGATAGTACTGAGCTCATCGGGGTTCCACTGATAGACCAGATCATGTGGATCCCACTGGTAGACAGGCTCTGCGGACACCTCAGGCTCAGTTGCTGGCTCTGGCTCAAGCACTTGGGGCGGCATCAAGCCCCAATAAGCGTAAATGTGCTCGGGCATAATAGTGTACCTGCCCGAAGAAAGATCGAACAAAGAAGGTGTAGGCAGGGTAATAGTCTCACGAGTGCCCTATCTAAATACTAAGTTATAACGGAATCGCGTCTTGCCTCCGTCAATAAAGTCATGCCCAACCATGCTAGCATAATCGAGGCATCTCATAGGTAAGAGCATCTCCTCTGCCTCATCGTGCCAAATAGGTATCACAAAATGTTTACCAAGGCGAGAAGCATAAATACCACCATAAATCACCCCCTTCGAGCGGTTAGTGGGTAGCCGTCGAGCAATCATAGCGCCCAAACTTAAATTCCTATCGCTGTAAAGAGTATGGTGCAAAATAGAAAGGTCCAGAGAGCTGAGTGTCCCACTTTCCCACCATCCAGTCAAACACCTCCCGGCAAATAATGAATAATAGCGCAAAACGGGGAAATGTAAACTAACAACTCTAGCCTCAGAAACTCCTCTCGTCTCCCCAACAGTGATGTCGGATATAAAATCTGCAAGGTCATGGGGACATGGCTCTATAGGGCTGCCCTCAGCTGGGGTCAAACAAGCCTCACAAAACTCATCTAGTATCATCTCTCTAGGAACATCATATAGGTTAAATATGACCATGCATTGTTCCACCCTAGAGTGAAAACCGAAACTTTGCACAAAAGTATTTGTGAGGAGGAGGTACTAGTCACACTTATCTTCGTGGAAGGAAAGAATGCCGGTGTTGTTCTCCAAATGGTAGAAGTCATCGAAATTCCCGCATCCCTCAAGAATGTGTTGCACGACCATTCGCACAACCGTACTTCGGCAACACGAGGAAGGTGATATTTGGGCTTTGGAACCTCCTTAGGAGTCCGACTTGAGGATCCAATTAATCTCCACCTAAGCATTTTCTTTTTCTAGAAATTTCTCAAATTTTTAGCAAGTGAAAATAAAAGTGAACCAAACTCAACAAAATTGATAGCAACTACTCCCATAATCATCTAGAAGCTATATCATGCATCAAAACTACTTTGGACCATATAAATTTGACATGCAAGCTCAAGACCATGGTCACCACAACAGCAAAAATTTGGAATATGTAAAGCAGTAGAACAAAAACTAATTCGACCATTGGAGGAGTCACATACCGAAGAATAATCTCCCAAAACAGTTTCGGAAACGGAGTTCTGAGCAAGGAGATCGAAATTTGCAGTCAAAGAAGCAAGAACACGGGTTTGAGCAAGCAAGTGATTTTTTCTAGAGGAAGAAGTAGGGAGTGGGCGGCTGCGATAAGTGAGTGGGTCCCTGCGGGACTCACAAGCCCACATGGCACTCCCAGGTGGGTGGCGCACCTTGTGAGCTTATGGCTCACAGGTGCACCCCCTGGGGTGTGTTCAGTGCCAAAAATTCTTAAATATTACACAAAAAATCATACTAAATTTTTAGGGAATTCCGAGAACTTTTATTTCTGGGTCATTTTTTTATAGCACAGAAAATTCAGAAAACAGGGAAATCATGGAATTTCTACTTTATTAACTTTAAATAACAGAGAGTAAATAGTGGGTACATAAGGTTTGTGCTTACTAAATTCATCGACCACACACTGGTACGCGTCGGTGCTATACAAACGGTTTTAACCCCTTTCCGCGACGGCATTTGGAACCGTCGCCAAGTGAGTGTGGGCGATAGGGGGTCCTTCCGACACGACCCAAAAACCGTCGGGGATAGGGAGCCAAGATGCATATACAGTACTCCTACTCGTTTGTGCTCGCATTTCCATCGTAGTAGGTATTCTGTGGTGCTACGTTTACGATGCGCGGCCCATCACAAACAGTTCACTATTATAGAACGTGTATGATAAGCATACAATCACACGCATTCTCTTTTCCCAAACCGTATGCGATCACTAATTAAGAAGATTAGCTAATTGTTGTACGAGTATCGGACAGGATTACGAAACGTCGGACCGTCATAACATCGTCGTACACGACAACTATCGCACACTCTATTATGTGGTGCAATGTTTATGATGCATACTTCATCAGAAATGTTTAGTTTGCCTGCACCGTTTGTGATATTGTCTAACATCGCACACGCTTTGGAAACGGCAACTGTGTGCATCCTTAGACACGTTTCCTCTCTGTGAATCGTCTTGGATTATGGTGTATATCGCAAACGTTTGTGTTTTACCAACCATGTGTGCCGTAACGACCCAGAGAGCGTAATTTTACCGTAATTTAATTGCTGCTATTTCAAATTGTACCGGATTTGAATTTGAATTTGAATGTATGCTATAGCTTTATTCATATCCATCAGGTTCAAACAACCAATGCATTATTCGATTCATAGGTACATATGTTCAAGAATTACATACACTACAAAAAAGACACTTCCGTGATGATACGTGTTTGTCATAGTAGGTCACGTTTTCTGTCATGCATGTACATCCATGACGATTTTATGACAGAATCAGGATAGTCATACCTGTGTTGTCGTAGAAGTGTCCACTTCCATAACGATAAATCGCGCGTCATGGAAGTGCTTTCGTCAAGGGTGACCGACACGTGGCATCCACCATAACGGGTCGCCGTTAAGCTATCGGGTCCGGTTTTGGATCCGATAACCCGCTAACAGCCCGGACCAATGAGGATTTTCCACGTGTAAAATTCTCATTGGCCGGAGGAAGCACGTGTTGGCTCACCGTTGGGACATATGTCATCCATTCATTGGACAGGAGGCACCTATGATACGCCGACACGTGGCACGGCCCAACAGAGGCCCATTCTGGTGAAAAGGCCGGCCCGTTTGACTTGGTCAAAAGGTAACGGGACAGCCCACGGAAAGTCTGTTAACGGCCTGTTCGTATATAGCCCATTTACGACCCGCTAACTCACGGCCCGTTACGGCCTATCGGAATTAAGCCCAGTAGCTTCATTTGGGCCGTCCAATATGATTCTAGCCCGTTGTAACTTCCGGCCCATGTATGGCCCATGATGTCTTTCGGCCCATACGAAGCCATTTGTAACTCTTGGCCCATTAACGGCCCGTGGTGAATCTGGCCCGCAATGAACAGTGTACCCCTTTATACCCATTAACGGCCCATTATTCCATTGGGCCATTTCCAACCCGTGTTATTTTTCGGCCTTCTCAGGGCCCATTTATTCTTGGGCTCATTTCCAGCATTCGGTTACTTACGGCCCGTTATTAACCTTTTCTGCTTGTGGGCCAAATTCAGCCCGCGGTTACAATCGGCCCGTTCGCAGCCCGTTAATCCATTGGGTCGTTTTCATAGCGTCATCAAATACGGCCGATTAACGGCGACCCATTATTGTCGGCCCATGACCGGACGATTCCAAATCTAGCCCGTTTACAGCCCATAATGAGGTCTGTTATTGGCCCATGTTTGTCCTATCGATCATACGGCACGTAGAAGGCCCATTGATGCTACGACCCGTAGAAGGCCCATTGTTTCTACGGCCCTTAGAAGGCCCATTGTTTCTACGAGCCGTAGGAGGCCCATGGTAACTACAGTAAATATGTAGCCCATGGTTATTGTGGACTAGTTTTAAAAAATAGGTTATTGCGGCCACTAGCAAACTGCGGAAAAAGAACTGCACTGACTATAAGCAAACAAATAAACAAGACAACAAGGAAATAAATAAGCAAGCAACTTACACTAGGCTATCACTGCTATTACACATATTACATCCACTGGGCATCAATGTTCGCCACCAGTGCAAATATAGGGAACAAAGCAGCATATCATATACACTGGTTGTCAAAGTTGGCGACCAGTGAAAATAAACTCCGCAGCAAAACAAGTCCAGAACTGAAACCACTTCATAAGATCTCAAGAAACAATATCCTAGGTACCCATAATGCTAGCAAGATGCTTAGCAAGCTTATTAACTTTCTCTTGTTTGGCGCTTAAATTCTCCAGCACTTGCTGTTGCACCAGAAAGTATGCATCTAAATTCTGCATGGACTTCCTCAGTCCTTCGGCTTCCCGTCGCATAACATCTGATCGATGTCTTTCAACTTGAAGTTGAGACTCAAGAAGCCGACCTGATTTAGGCAGCGAGTTCGAAGAGCTGGTGCCAGCAGTAGTAGCCAGTAACTCGAACACTACATCAAGACAGGACTTTGGGGTTGTCTCAGTGTCTTCAATATAGTTTTTATCAGCTTTCTTGGAGACCAACAGGGATGTCTCACTATCTTGAACCTTATCTGCATTACTTCCTTTACCATTGCATAACGGGGTACTCTTCTCCAATATTTTATCCGCGTTCTAAAAGAGAAACAAACAAACACATCACAGGTTTACAATGTAGTATATGAAACTCATTTTGGTAAACCAGTTCAGTAGTAAGGTGGACAGGATAACAACATGAAACAAACATATATCTATGTAGTATGGTCACTGTATGGTCTATATCATTCTAGTTTATGTTGCCAAATCAAGATAGATACAGTTCGAATCATATCTATTTAAGACAAAGCAGCATAGACAGAATATAAGTGTGGGAAACTACACAGCAATAACAACACTTGTAATGTGCATGGCATGAGAACATAACTGTTTATTCAATTGAAACTGAAATCAACATAGAGCAAGTTACAACAGCAAACACGTTAAAGAAACAGGTTTAAAACATACCTGTTGCGCCATTGGAGTTTCAATTGCATCCTTCAAATTTGAAATTAGTTGGTATGAGTAAATACAGTGATGCAAGAGCAAAGTAGTATGAACCATAGCTACGGAACCTGACCTGAGAACAATTCTTCTTCTGCTTTAAGCGTTGACTTGGGGTTCGGAGTGGTGGTCCTCGTGCTTTGGGCACTGCAGTTTCCTTACTAACTGCTCGTGTTCGGGTGCTCTGTGGTGGAGACGATGCTGTGTCAACTGGAACTGGGTTACTATCTGCTGGGGTTGGGGTTAGAAGGGGTGTAGCTCGTTCTCTGTCCAACTGGGTAGGGGTACAATCTGCGTGAGTCTGGGTTATGTGTGGTGGGGCTGGTTCTTGGGCAAGTACAACCGTGGTTCTATCTGCATCGACAGGTAGCACGATCTTTTCTGAAGACCGTGTTTTTACTCCCACAGATACTGCCATCACCCCCTCCAATTGAAATGGCTGATAAACAAGAAAAGTAATTGAATGTACAGACATTGTAAGATAGACAGGTGCAATGGATAGTAGGGAAGAAAACAGGGCATGAAATAATTCACATTTATGTTGTCTAACCAAACAGAATAGCAGGACATAATTTCACATATATGATGGCTAATTAAACAGGATAGCATGACACAATTTCACATGTATGATGGCTAACTAAACAGGATAGAATGACATACTTCAAAATATGATGACTATGTAAACAGGATGACATGATATAACTATACGATGTGTCTATTAAAGTGGTTGGCATGCCATAAATCACAAACATGCCGTCGATGGAAACATGATGGCATGATATAATTCACGGATAGAATGACATAATTCAAAATATGATGACTATGTAAACAGGATGAGATGATATAACTATATTATGTCTTTAGAAAATGGGTTGGCATGCCATAATTCAGATACATGCTGTCTATGTAAACATCTTGGCATGATATAATTCAAATATATGATTTATATACTAAGCAAGTGAGCAGAGGGCAATCGCATATATGATGTGTCAACTAAGGAGATGGCATTCAATATTGTGTATATGATGTAAAAACTAAGCATTGCAATACAACATATGCATGATATGAGTAATATAACCCTGCCAAGTTTGAGCATACACCTCAGGGGGATAATAGGACTGGTCATCTGCCTCTGAATCCTCCTCTGAAGAGCTATCTGTAACCAGCAAGATATCTGCTTCAGCAGGTAGCATTGTCTGCTCTGAAGACCTTGTTTTCACTCCAGATTTCTCCATCACCAATTCAAATGGCTGATGCACAGGAAGAGCAGTTGAATATACAAACATTGTCGACAAATGCAACGAGAAATACAAAAAAAGGACAGCATGATATAATTCAAATATATGACGCTTGGCTAAACAGCATGGCATTGCATAATTCACATATATAATGCCTTGCAACAAGATAGCATTGCATAATTCACATATATAATGTCTTGCAACAAGATGGCATCGCATAATTCAAATATATGGTAATTAGACACTAAACAGGTGGCATTCACACAAAGCATGTCTAAACTAAGCAAATGACATAGCAATGCAAGATACCATACGCACGATATGAGCAACATAACCCTGCCAAGTTAGAGCATGCACCTCGGGGGGGGAATAGGACTGGTCATCTGTCTCTGAATCCTCCTCTGAGGAGCTATCCGTAACCAGCAAGACATGCGCTTCGTCAGATAGCATTGTCTGCTCTGAAGACCTTGTTTCCACTTCAGATTTTTCCATGACCGTGCCGAATGGCTGATGCACAGGAAGAGTAATTGAATGTACTAAAATTGTTGACAAATTTAACACGTAATAAAAAATGATGGCATGATATAATTCACATATAAGATGACTGGCTAACCAGGGTGGCATTGCAAAATTCACATATATGATGCCTGGCTAAACAAGATGGCATTGCATGATTCACATATACGATAAAGAAACTAAACAGATGGCATTGACACAAAGCATGTCTAAACTAAGCAGATGACATATTTGATGTATACAGTAAGCAATGCAAGGCACCATATGCATGATATTACCAACATCAGCATGCCAAGTTAGAGCGAAGACCTCAGGGGGTAAATAGGAGTGGTCTTCTCCTTCTGAATCCCCCTCAGAACAGTTATCTTCCTCTTGATTACGATCCGAAATGGGTGGAGGGGGGCTGCCTTTGCGCCCACCATGGAGCGACGTCTGCATGAAATTTTATTGCCACGCAAGGCTCGTCTCTTTTGCTCTACATGTTCAGTTCCATTGTGTACAATAACTGACATGCATAGGAATAAAACATAGTGAGATTATGTAAGGAGTGCATGCACAAATCCAGAGTGATGGTAGCAAACTGTGGATAGACCCAAAACCAATGATAGCAGGCAGATAATAGCTTTAGTTAAAAAATACAGATAATGGCTCCTTTAATGTTTGTTTGCACCCAACATGAAACTCATAGTAGACACCCGAGATTAACCAGATAGTAGACAGATAGTACTGATTGCTGCCCCAATATGTACCCCACAACCATTTAAAAACTCAAGTTTCAGCATTAGTTTGGACCTGACTCGGAGTCTAATAGGTGAACACGACGATAAAGTAGCATGTCATCATATTAAGCGATGCATAACGTAAGCAGACACGGAAGAGTGCGACCTCTCTTGCGGACCCGTGTAGTCCTCAAGGTCATCTGCTCAGTTGATGATGGTAATGCAGTTGTCGTGGCTGCCGGCGGCGGGGAAGAAGATCTGAGGCGGCGAAAGACAGTCTGGAGAGCGGATCCCTGCTGTGGTGAACCCTTCCGTCGTTGGAGCAGCTGAGCTGGGGTGGAACACAGCGCAGCAGGAGCAGGACAAACCACACAAGGTTTTCTTTGACACATATCTGTAACAGAAGTAATTGTGTAAGGGCTTGTTTGAATTTGAGGATTCTAACAATGCAGGGATAGGAAATAGACAGGAATAGGATAGGAATGCACGTGCAAAACAGAGAATTTAAAAACACAGGATTTCTGCCAATCTGGGTGTTTGATTCACAAGAATTGGAAGATCACAGGATGCAAAGAAGCATGGTGAGATTAAGTCAAACCACAAGTGTACAACCTCTTTGGCGAAGCCATGTTGATCTCAGCGTGATTGTGTTAGTCGGTGAGGATGCTCCGGCTGACTTGGCTGTCGGAGGAGGGGAAGAAGATCTTAGGCATCTGAAGATGGAGCGCGGGGTACTGCTCCGCTATGATGGAGGGTTTCGTCGTTGGAGCAGCTCCGGTGAGTTGTACGACGCCGAGGCTGAAGCAGGACAAGAGAGACAACGTTAACCTGAGTGGAATTCTAATAGCATCTCCAATAGCTGACGTAAAATACATAAACAGAAAGTGCTAGATGTAAAATACATGAGCCGCTCATATCTGAACTTAACGTCGAAACTGAATTTAACTATCAAAACTGAACTTAACTCTCGAAACTGAATTTTTCTGTCAAAACTGAATTGTACTGTCGAAACTGAACGCACTAGTAGCAGAAAAGCAGTAGCAGCAGCAGCAACGCGTGCGAGAGCCGGGGCAGCTGGTCGTGTAGCAGCATCAGGTGAGGCTACCCTAAGCCGCCAGCCACCATTGGCCAAAAAGCCGCCCCGCCCGCCCCGAAACCACTCCCCACCGCCGGTCCACCGCCGCCCCGGCCATCCCTCTAGGCCCCCCATGCCAAGCTTTTTCTCCGGTGATCCCCACGCCACCGCCCCACCACCGCCGGCGACCACCGCTCCCACCCTGAACCCTAAGATAGATAGTGGGGTACCTCTCCGGTGAGCCCCCCTCCCCACTGCGGCTGGTTCTTCCTTAACTCCGGCGAGCCCCCCCCCCACCCCCTGAAAATCGACTGACCCAAAAGTCGATTCAGTCGACTGAAGTATAGCTAAATCAGAGCAGCATCGCAAGCAAGAGCAAGAGCAGCAGTGCAATCAAGAGCGAGAGCAATAGCAAGAGCAGACCAAGCAGGGGAGCGAGAGCAGAGCAGCAGTGAGAGCGAGAGCTAAAGCAACAGCAACTCCTACTGATGTGGACGTCGCCACCGAAGGAGCGACTCCGCCATGGATGGAGTCGCACCATCTCGGGACCGAGCGCCGGCAGCACCGTGAGATCGAATCAAGAAGAAAATGCGGCGATTAGTGTACAACCTCTTTGGTGGCGCCGATTAGGCCTCAGCTTCATCCGAGGAAACGGTGATGATGATGCTCTTCCAGTGGTGCAGGTGAAGATGGCAGTGTTGGAATGGAGGTGGCGCGAAAGACGAGGGGAACGTCGAGGCAGCTCCTTGGAGGTGGAGGATGGGGTGGCTGAACCGGCGGGACGACGAGATCGACGATGGATCCTCATCCGGTACGGTGGATGAGGGACATCGAGGTGTTGCTGTGGACGACGTCGTCGGGCAAGAGGCTCCGGCTGGGTGGCGGACGGAGGAGGGTGTGGGGCTTCGCGGGTTTTCGCGGCCTCGGTGTACGAATGAGTGGGCGGATGGGGTGGGAGTGGGGAACCATGGCTTAGGGACGCGCTTGTCCGAAATGTGGGTTAAGTTATGAAAGTACCCCCACCGATTTGAGCTAGGGGGTTCTTTCGGTTCATGGGTATCACGGGCATTTCACATGTCGGGATTTCACAGGAGGTGGGAGTTTTCGCGCGCGTTGTAATTTTGGAATAGCAAGGCGCGGGTTTAGATGGAGGGAGTTGTCGGAGCACAACGAGACAAAGATATTACTTAAATATTTTCGGGTAACAAGGCGCGGGTTGAAGAGGCGGGAGTTTCGCAGCACGATAGAGAGAGACGCTAGCTTGAAATTTCGGCATAACAAGGCGCGCCTTGAAATTTTGGGAGAACAAGCTTAACATGTACAAAAAAAACAATTCGCACCTCATCACTAGAGAGAGCCATGCCTCGTTTTACTATATTACTAGAAATGCATTCAAATACAACAAAAAAATAAAAAAATCGGGACAACAAACATAACGGTTACAGTAACAAAACAATTTGCACTTCCCTCAACAATAAAAAAACAATATGTGTTGTCTGGCATATGGACTAAATTTGAGTACATTTTTCCTGTTTGAATGGGATTGTACTCGAGTTAGTTATACAACCATCTAAATATTTTCTTCACAACACAAGACATGAATATAGGAGAAGTAAATTCCTATATAAATACGAACTACATGTACATACGGTCTCAAATTCAAATATATGTATCCATTTTATGTTGAATTCAAATCATAGCACATGTATGGTCTAGCTAGATGTTCGGAATCTAACCATGTATGATATACTACGTACAATGTGTTTAACAAGCACAACACACACAAACACCATTTAGACTAGTAAGGTACACGTGCATTGCACGCATGAGATTTGGCAACCAAATTATGAATAAATACCACATTATAGCATGTAAACTTTAAGTCATATATGCATGATGTAGATGTTCGTTTAATTCTTATAGTTCATTTCATTCAAAATCATCTAGTTTTTATAAGAAAGCTAATCTATTTTAAGATTCATGGAATTGTGCGTTGTAAGGCATAAAGTTAAAACAAATAATGGCAAATCATGTAGAAAAATACTTGTAGATGTATTTTTTCTTTTCAGGTCTGTGTTACTGTAGCCTTCTTTGTATAGTTTCTTTTCTTTTTTTGTTTTTTTATTTGTTCCTCTCCTTGAGGAACCTCTTGTATTCTTTGTTGGTGAGGCTTTAATAAAATGTTGTGGGGTGTAAGCCCTGCAGTCTTCAAGGTAAAAATAATAATAATGTAGAAAAACATTTGGGCAATTATGATATGGAAGATTCTAGAACAAAGAAGAAGTGCTTGTGTTTTGAGGTTTGTGCATTATGCTTAAGTTCAACCATGGAGTCTTCTAGATTGTACATGTGGCAAAATCTGGTGGAATCTAGATGATATCCAACGGCCAGTAGTGCTCAAATTTGCCATCTCTGCACCATCGGATTGGCCTCATCCAACGACCATCTTTCAAAGTTAAAGTTATCCGCACACTATATAAAAAATAAAAAATATAATATATATATAGGGGTATAGATATAGATATGTGATGCGAAAGCCACCCATCATCTCCAATTAGAATAGTGTGTCCATGCACGGATGCAATGTGGCCAAATGATGTCTGCCATCGATATCTCAAATTCAAATCAGTCTGACCTTGTTCAATGTGTATACAGTACAACATGCTCGTTTCCAAACAACATCGCGCATATCTCAGTTATATTCATGCATGCATGGGTTTCAAACATCATGATCTCTTATTCAAATATTTGAATTCAACTTTACATTGATTATGACCTCACCTAGTCTTTTACACCCACACAGTCGTCTTCTCTTTTATAATTCTACCACTAACTTTCTCCCGTGCATGCATGCACACACAGTACCAGTCGGCATTATCCATCGCACACATGCAATCTTTTTCTTCAGGTCGGTCTCCCATGCATGCACACACACACACACCTCCCCCTCTCCATCATATCGGGCATTCTTTATCTCTCACGTGCATGCGCAACGATCGATGTTCCTCTATGTGTGTGTATATATAGCTAGGTCTTTCACAGTTTCCCACACAAACCGATCAATATATATCTAGTGAGGTCTCACCCTCTTTCCCACGTCCACATCGATCAATCTATACCTCTCTATATAGGATTACATAGCTAATACACACACATTAATTATATATCCAACGTCCCCCTCTCATCATCCATGCCTTCCGCTTCATCTCTCAGACGCGCACAGTGGCGAAGACAGGGGGCAGCAAGGGCCCTGCTCCCCCTAACATCACTATATATCGAGGCTAATATGAATGCGATCATTAGACAATTGCTGGTAAAATGGTTTAAGTTGATGAATTGGCCCTCCTCGTAAAGGATTAGCAATGCTTGCCCCCCTAGCTCATTTATTTTTCATGGCTCCGCCACTTCTCGCAACAACGCACGTTCTCGCCCCCTCTCTTTAAATATTGATCTCGCACTTGTGCACTCCTTCATAGTCTTCCTCCACTTGGCCCCTCGCACCATCTACTAGCCCCCACCGGATTTTGCCGCATGTACAATCTAGCAGACTCCATGGTTGAACTTAAGCATAATGCACAAACCTCAAAACAGAAGTGCTTCTCCTTTGTTCTAGAATCTTCCGTATCATAACTGCCCAAACTTTTTTCTAGTTGAATTGCCATTATTTGTTTTTACTTTATGCTTTACAACGCACAATTCCACGAATCATAAAATAGATTAAGGGCTTCTTTGATTCAAAGGATTCTCAAAGGAATTTTGGTGGATTCTAATCCTTAGGAATTTTTCCTATCTTGGTTGTTTGATTCGTAGGATTGTAAACCATAGGAATTTTTTCATAGGATTCATTTGCACTAGATTTCATAGGAAACATCCCATCCACTCAAACCCTTTGAAAGAATCCTGCGTTTTTTCTATGCACAATCAAACACTCGTACAACCCTGTAGGATTCAAGATGACACTCCACTCTAATCCCATGTTTTTCCTATTCCCGCGTTTTGGAAATCCTACAAATCAAAGAGGCCCTAGCTTTTTTATAAAAACTAATTTATTTTTAATGAGATGAACTATAAGAATTAAACGAATGTCTACATCAGGCATATATGACTCAGAGCTTACATGCTATAGTGTGGTATTTATTCATAATTTGGTTGCCAAATCTGATGCGTGCAATGCACGTGTACCTTACTAGTACTTCGAGTATGTGCAAAACACGTAAATTAGAATTCCAATGGCATGCTACACAGTGTCTCTCTTATAGTTCATGAAGCCACGTGGCACATGTGGAGGCGTTGTCGCGGCCTCCTTGTGTGGATTGATCACAGTGACGTGCTGCTTGTTCCAGAAGTATGTACTCGTCCTCTCTGAGCCACACTGGCGGTACATGCACGAAGCAAAGATGTGCACGCACGCCACGCACGCACTCATTCCCTCGCACGCACACACGGGTACACGGGGGGAAGCATTTTTGTACGAAGATCCACCCCATGTGATAATTTGACGCATGTAAAGTCCTTCACTTCATTGATGGTCAATTAATACAGCGCATGCAAATTGAGTGGACGTGAGGGCGGAAGAAAGATATTACTACTCCACTGCGCTCATGCGAGTAGTTAAATCATGGGTTGCTAGTACTTCCATTGGTCTCCTTCGTATTTTGTGCCAATTTTTTTTACCATATTTGTAAGTAACATAATATTTATGCATGTCATAAAAAGTGGCACAAAACAAAGGGGGCCAATAAACCAGGACGCAGGCAGCATGATCAATTTTTGCCAGGGCTACTGTTGGTGGACTTTGTATTTAAATATGGACGGAATGGAGTAGTAATATCTTTATCTTAGCCTCGTAGGGCTCTCCCAGCGCCTAGGCTCGCCTTCCCGCCTCGCCCACCGGATCCCGCCATGGATAATCCCTTAGATCCTAGGATCCCGCGGGCTGCCCTCTCGTTGCGGCCCGCAGCACTGCTGCCTTTGAGCGGAACCCACATGTGTTTTAGAGGGGATCCATTGCTCTGGAATCACATATCGGTGGCGTCGGAGGACATGCCAGGGCTGCGTTTCAGGTGGTGGGCAGCAAGGGCAAATCGGATCAAGGAAGCGTCGCATCGATCGGAGAGAGGTTCCAAGGAGCTGCGCCTGGCGCAGCACAAGGCGGAGGCGCAAGTCGATCTCAGGGGAGAGATGCTGAGGGATGCCAGCATCTGGCAGCGTCGCATTGATTTCGAGCTAGGGCTAATGGCAGAGATCATATTCACAGAGTCGACTGCGGAGGAAAGAACGCGCATGTCTGCGCAATGGCATGAGCAGCCGGTGCAACTATTCAAATGGGCGGTAGGAGAAGCCAAATCCTAGGACCAGTTGTGGTGGTGCCGCTGGGCATGCATCGTAGGTGAGTTGAGCTGCCCTCCTTCCCCGCCAGCGATGCAGTGACCTAGTCGGTTGCTGCTGCAGTGAACTTGCAACGCCATGTCGATTTGCAACCTTGACAATCACTCCATCTATATGTATTGTATTCCTGTGAAAATACTTGGTCGTTTGGAAAAAGATGGTAATAGATTTATCACTAGTTTTAGAATGCTTGGTCATGACAAACAACCGAAGCCACAACCAGAAGTCTCCATCGCGTAATACTTTACGGTTGGTCGCACCAACAGACTGTTGGTCAGACCCGCGTCTCACCGAAGGGACACGCATCGGCTTGGTCTGACATGTACGACCAGTTACATCACTGACTTGTGCGACCGCATTTGATCAGTGTAGTACTCCCTCTATCTCAGTTTACAAGTCTTGCACGTGTACCTAGGTCGTTAATTTGACCAACTTAATAAGAGGCATACATTACGAAAAATGTATCATTACAAACTTCAAATATTCTTTTTTATGATATATTTTCCATGTTAAAAAATTTATTTTATATAAGTTACATTGACGACCTAGATACACGTGCAAGCCTTGTAAACTGAGATGGAGGGAGTACTTGAAATTTATGTTCCACTAAACTCATCGGGAGCCGTTTCGGGCCTTGAAACCAAAACCATCAATTAATCTTTACCTTGTTCCCATCACATTCCAAAGTACCGATGCTACAATTAAGTGCAAGCCTAGTCACACCTACTAGTACGTACCAAACCTGAATGTGTTCCCACTATGCAGGTTTTAGTACTAGTGCTAGTACTTAGGTTATAAAAAGGGAAACTACCTAACTAAAAATTACTCTGCCTTCCTCCTCATAAGTCCTTCTTCTTCGCCCGTCCTTGCCATGGCCGGTATGCAGAGCTCTAGGTCAAGAACTAATCGTAACAAGGGAGCGGCAACCAAGGCTGCGGAAAAAAAGAGAGGGCTCGCTGCCACGCAGAGACCTCGAAAGATCTCTCACGGGCAGGCGATGGCTCCCAGGAGCGCCCTAGCCGCGGAGGCGAACATGCCGAGCTGGCGGCGCTGGAGTCGTTATCCCTCGACGGCATGCCCGATCAGCTCAATAAGCACCTCAATAAGTAGAAGGAGTTCATCCACGGCATGGTGGAGCTGTTGAAGGAGAGCCTTGACGACATGCCTACTGAGCTCAATGAGCACGGGTTGTTGATCGCCGGCTTGGTGATGCTGCTGAAGAAGAGCATTGCCTCGGAGAAGAAGGCGGCTGGCGAAATCCTGCAACTTCAGGAGGACAAGGCGAAGCTCTGCCACGAGCTTGACCTACTGAAGGAGGAGAACACCAGCTGGAAGAAGCTGCATGAGAATAGTAGTTCCTCGATGAAGATTCTACAGGCCCTCGTCATGGAACAGAAGGAGGAGTTGGCGAAGCTCCGCATCGAGCACCCGACTACTGTCAAGGTATGTAATGCGGTCGTGGAACAGATGATGAAGGCTCGCGTCGAGAAATCCCGTGTCATGGACAGAATGAAGAAGATGGCGGAGGATACGCGGAAGGAGATGGGGGTCGTGGAGGCGATGAAGAAGCAGTTACGACTCCGCGGCCAGCAACCCTTCATGTAGTAGAGAGCAGCGCCCCAGACTTGTGTGTGCGTATTCCTTCTTTTTTGGGGGTGATAATCTTCCTTCTTCTTTTGCTCCTGTGTTTCTTCTTTTGCTTCGGGTGTTGTGCCGCACGTGTCACGTTCTCTGCGAGGTATGAATAGAAAAATGCTAACAATGAGATGACTAGCAAATTAGATCATTTTTTATCGCCATATGGCACTGGGCTGTCGTGTTTCGTGCTCCTCCATCATACTACTCCAGTGGAAAACTTGAGGATACCACACGGTTCTTTGCTCCTCCTCAGGTCATCGGCACATTTATACAAGAAGTCAAATGACAAGGCCCCGCCTTCCAGCAGTAATGAGCCGTCAAATCACAAAGGCCCTCGCCTCTCTTGAAACCGACCAAGCTAGACTGCCCCACCCTCTTGCCTTTTAAGAAATGTATACTTTTGTACAGTAGTAGTATCGATGGATTGCGCCATGGAGCAAAACTAACAAGATGAAATTAAACAAAAAAGGTGGTACATATAGAGAGCGCTCGTCGCCAAATTATGCATATAGTACTATTAAAAAAGCTAGTACGTGCTTAAATGGGGTGTTAAATTATATTAAAGAAATTAGCATACCTATTTAATTCTTGGGTTCTTATTATTTATGCCACTAGTTGTGTATCACTACTCAGTTTTGCCATTAGAAGTTACAACTACTCAAAAATGCCATCGATCTGTGAGATGCCTGCTCAAAAATGCAATTAGATATCTAAAAAATGCCATCGTTAAGTTAGATTTTGCTCAAAAATGCCATTAGACATTGTTATTTTCACGTCAAACCCGTTGACCATGTTATATGACAAAAATAAGCCGATTCTCACAATGATAAGTGTGGCCCCGCTTGTCAGGACTAACCAAGTGAATAATTTTACAGGAAAATTAGAACGTTGTTGGGATCACGTAGGCCCCACACTTTATTTTATTGTAGTGAGATAGAGGGAGAGCTGGCATGTTGGTCCATCGGTATTTATGTCATTATAAAATGGCCAAAGAGATTTGAGTCACAATAATGGTGTCCAGCACAACACACCCCTCAAATAAAACTAAGCACCCTGAAATTCTTTGACAACTAAATAGCTGGCTATATGATGTTGGCCATATATATTGTACGTATATTGTGGAGAAACGAGTGGTAGTACTATACCAACTAAAAGATGAACTATAAGAAATACTAGTATGTACGTACTGAAGAGTTAAAGTAACGAGAAGGAACATAACATAGTTCTGCTGGGGGCTCAGCACAACACACCCCTCAAATAAAACTAAGCGTACCTGAAATTAAACTAAGCAACTAATCCGGTAGACACTGCATTAGAACCACCATGAGCAATGACACTGCCACCTTACTCGGACTCCTCGTCCACGTGCTCGACTTCGTCCTTGTCCCTCTTCCTCTTGGGCGATACTTCTTTGCTTGAACCGCACACTTGGCTCTTGCTCTTCATCCAACCCTTGTAGATACTGAAACAAAGGTAGCCATCCATTGTAGCGTAGTGGATGTGGTCTATATCTAGTACATTCCACTCCCATGCATGATGAAACATGAACGGAGGTTTCTTCCTTGTACCGTACGAAGGATGAACCATGGCTCCTACCAGGGTCAACACTGAAGGCTGATGACGGGAGGGCACCAACCATTTCTTCTGGAGGTCAAAGGGGTTGCCTACAACGAGGCCTATCCGATCCAGGACATCCCTGTCGTTCCTAAAGTCTACAGTAACGAATTTGACTCGGCCGTCCTTGAGGAAGTTCTTAAAATCCTAGCACTCAACGTCGGCATGGCATATGTGGTAGACCAAGCATAAGTCATGCACGCAAACCTGGATCACGGCGGGCTTCTTCTTCTCTGCCTCCTTTAGAGTCTTCTCGCTTTGCGGGACTATGGTATACTCAACATCTAGCCCAGCGACCCACTCATCCTTTGAGTTTTCGAACATGCGTCTGAAGCGAGCAAGGCATCCTTTCACCGTTGCGGAAGAACGGGTGTAGATGACGTCGAACTCATCGCCGATGATGGTTCTAACCTTGTACTCACCACCGATCATGGAGATTTGGGACGCCATGGATTTGGGAGGAGGGTTAGGATTAGTGGAACTGTCGTAATGTGAAAGTACAGGACAACTAGGAGCGAACTGCCGTAATGTTAAAGGACGTCCGGGGACGAGTAGGAGCGAGAACTGCCAGCGGTTTTGTAAAAATGCTGAGTGGGGCGTGCGAACGGCAGGGTAGTGGCTTGCCTGGTGGATAAATGGATTCATGCACAGTACTATGGGGGCCCAATTAGATGTCATGTCTACTCGACGCCCAATTAAATGTCTTTCGATGTCATGTCAAGCGTCGGGAAAAATACAGGTGATACGAAGCTTGCCATTCTCCCATGATACGGGCTTCCGAGAGCCCTTGGATCTGAGATCGAACGGTTGCATGGCGTGATTCTAGACCTATGAGTGAATATCCTATCCTGGAGGGTTATTCTGCAAATTTTCAGCAACTTAGCATGCGACGTTCGATCTCAGATCCAAGGGCTGCCAACAGCCCGTATCATGGTCACGCCTACCACGACCGTCGCCTTGCTCACGTGGTCGCGCCCTTGGAGATTTAACACGGTGCGTTAGGCTATCTGATGTTGGCATGTCATACATAGTCATCACTTATACAACAAGGTTAGCTATAAGGTTGGCTATAAGAGTATTTTTTTACTTCTCTCTATCTCTTTCTTCGTAGTATTTATTGCATTTGCCAAGGAGTGACCTGTTTCAATGAAATGGTAGTCTCAAGTCATTAAAAGCATGCACACCCTACATCTCTTATTGGTTGATATGTCAAGAAACAAGAAACGATGTATGCACCGCGCCTAAGTGTTTTGGGATTATTTGGTTTTCGTAAGATGACTTGCACACCTAGACGGAGGGAGTAATTAAATTGCCACATCAGACTTTATGCCTATGTGGCAGGCTTAGCACCTGTACGAGCAAGTACAATAGTGGGCTATAAGCCCACTTACATGGCATTTTTGCATATGTGGAGGAAAGAGGCAAGGAAAAAGTGGAGGAGTGGGCTCTCATGCAAGAGCCAGCCGGAGCATTGGGAGAGGCACCTGTATACCATGGAGGTGGTCAGGAATCGGGAGACTCACGCCGGTCGTAGCACCGCAATTAAAATGATAAAATGGCAAGTCAAATCACGGGGCCCCACCTGTCGAGCAGTAACTCGCTGTCAAATCACACAGCCCTACGTTTGCAGCAGCCTACTCCCTCATCTTCTCACGTCTCTGTCGAACCGACTAGGCGGAACTGCCCCGCCTACCGCGTGGGAAAAGCCCCGCCCTCGACTTTTAAATAGTACAGTATACTAATATTGTATCCATGGATTGCGCCAAGGACCAAAGCCTCAAGAAAACGGCGGTACACATGCACGGAGTATACAACACGCCCGTCGTGTTCGCGTGGCACCCCAGACGGTCGGTCGGTCTGGCACGCCGCTCTCTGAATGGAACGCGGGTCATATTGCGTTTGCACACACATGTGGGACCGCAATCAAGAACCGACCATAGGCACACTCCCTGGCCCCGCAAGTCGGGTGAGTTAATAGAAGAGAGAGAGAGACGAGCAATAGTACTAGAGAAGTGTTGTACAGACGTTGGTGCCTGGACGATCCCTACATGACACGGAAGATCAGTTCGTCCATGCATGTGACTAGACTCCAGCAGACATGCCTGGATTGGCTATCGTCTACATATCATGCAGGCTATGTTGTACAGGGCTGTAGTTCTGATGAGAAATCTAAAAAAAGGTTTCTTGTCATCTCACAATATTAGGTGTCATGTGCTTCGGATCACTGCGAGTGTTAAACAGCGACAACTGAGTTCCTCCAAGGCGCTGGTCATTGGGGGCACATGCACGAAGACTACTCGGCTGCCATCTTGGTCAAGCCGGCTATGTTAATTAGGACATCTATCGACGGACCCCCTTTCTACGAGTTTATCTTTAATTTGAGCTTTGATCCTCATCTAGTTTGTCCGTCGGGATTCATGTTGTCTCCTTTGGGCAGTGAGGTTATGGTTTCTTTTCATGTGGCATTTTTTTGTGTTATATGTTATAATCCGATGCTTTAGATCAAAATGACGACAACTGCGCCTTCGGGGCATGTGCATGAAGACTTCTCGACAGTCATTGAGGAGGTCAATCCAGCTCCGGTAGACAAAAGCTAGTACTCCACTATATAGGCAGGAGCCCCCGCGCTGCTTGCTAGTGTTGCTGTCTTCACACTGTCTCGTCCTCTCCAAATCTAAACATGACAGCGGTGGCCACACTCTCTCTCTCTCTGCTCACCGCTGGTCACAGATCCAGACGGATCCTCTCCGCCGGGGAAGGTGAGAAGGTGCAACGTTCACGCGGTCATCCTCGGCGACAGCTCTTACCCACTGCCGGCGCGTCTCGATCAGCGTGCCTTGCCGTTCTCTCCCAAGCATCGCTGGCTAGGAGGGCCTCCGACCCCTTCTTCCTCGCTGCCGTATTGTGGGTAGATCCGGCCTCCCGCCGCCCACCTATCGACATCCCGGCGACCCTCAGGTATAACTTCCTTTGAAACCGGCCTTGCTCTACTTCCCGAGCTCCTGACGTCGCTGCATTTGTATCTTCTAGTATTTCCCAGGCCCCCTCGTAGATAGGATCGATCGACTGTTCGAAAGCAACCTAAATTTTGACTGTTAAGAGGTAAAAGTAGTTCATGCACTCGAATCTAGTACTACTTGGTTCAAACAAGGAAGAAAGGGGGTGGGGGTGGGGGAAGATCTGTTACCTGAATCTAGGACTTGGTCGAACGAGGAAATAATGGGGGCGAAAAGTAGCAGAGACTGGCTATCCAACTGGTCTCTTGGTCTAATAGGGAAATAAAGGGAAACGCAGTACAAACTCAATATAAACCCGATCTATTGGTTGAAAAAGGAAAGAAAGTGGGGACTGGGGGACAAGTCAACAGAGTAAGTCCAGCACTAGATTTGCTAGCCTCACACAGTATAAGATGGATATACCAAACAAAAATGGGACCAACCCAGATATCCTGTTCTGATGCCACTCTTATGTAATGTCACTGGTAAAATGTAGCAGTCGCACTGTTAAAAGTAAGTACACGTTAAACCAATGTTGTTTTCAATGTAATGCCTCCAGTAATATGAATCAATGGCACTCTTTTTTCATGTCCTGCTAAATTTCCCATTAAGACAAGTTGCTCCTTTTCGTTAGAAATGCAACTGTCCTGGTCCGCCTACTCTCCCGTGCCCAAATACCGACTCTGTAGCATCTGTTAATGTAATGTTGCTGGTAAAATGAAGCAATGGCACCATTAAAGTAATGCCGTATTTAACGGTTGTCATAGTTAATCCTAATGCCCACACTAATATCTAGCAATGCTGCTGCTTTAGAAATTGCTACTGTCCTTGTAGGATTGCCATTCAGATAAGCAACATGCTTCTTTTCATTTGATGTATGTTTCATCACTTGTTTGTCACCCTCCTTTCCACCTTTTTTGTGCAAACAGAGATATACATTTCACGCTTGATCTTAGTTGAACTGCACAAATGATATCCAAATTATAGTTGAACATTCCAGGAGCTTCACAACCAACCTTGATGTTGCTCAATTTTATTGCAACTAATGAAGATGAAGCTCTGTGGGTTTCGTTTTCTGGTGGAAATGGAACCGGGGCGGAAGCCCTTTTCTTAAAAAAATGAAGAAGAAGCTTCTAGCTCATGGGACATTGCTTCATTTTAGGTGAACTGCACCAAAAGGTCCCATGAATTGAATCATCCATGTTGGTGACTGGTGTCATCCCTTCTACGATGGCGTTGATTGCAGATATGGTTCCCATCACGAGGTATGTGGATTTTTGGTCTGACCGTTTGCCAAAGATCCTGCATGTTGAGTCTCCTCTTGTGCTACTGTTTTGGCACTGCCATGATAAAGCAGTAATGTTATTATTTTGCACCTTAATCTAGTGGCACTATTAATTTGAGGCAATGTTTTGGCACCGCTAGTGCCATAGATTTTTTTATATATATCGAAAGAGGAAGTTTCCTCCGATTTCATTAAAGAAACCCTACCATAGAGAACCATTATCCGACAACATCTCAGTGTAAATGGGCAGTTATGCAACTACTACTAGACCGGACTGAGTACTAGCTGGAGAAAAGTTCGCCACATAAGCTAGGCAGGTAGGGGGACGCAGCACCAGCTCAATCAAGTTTGGATTACAACCCAAATGCTACCACAGAAACATCGGGGGGGAGATAGAGCTAGCTAGTCTAAGCACCCCCAGCCTCCATCCTTGCGACGCACGGTACACCTCGTTTGCCACCTGCTCGACCCTAGTGCCACTGGTAAAATGAAGTAATAATACAGTTAAAATAGAGCGAGTGTCCTCTATACCATTTCATTTCCAATGTAGATAAAGAAAGGGCTTCTCTTTGTTAGTATATGTTTCATCAACTAGTCCCAGTGTTAATGTTTAAGCGTTTTTTGCAAACTGGGGTGCTTAATTTTAGTTGATCTACACAGAAATAGAGATTGGAATGTCTCAACGCCCCTCCTTGTACTACCGCTGTACACTGATGTTCATCACTGGCAAAAGGTGTATCGGGGAGACTTGGGTCGATTTCCAGTATGAGGCGTACCGTATGAGGCGTCGCAGGGCCCATCTCGCCCTCGCAGCATGGCATACTATGATACTATCGCCATATTTTCTTCTATTTATTAGTGTATGTTTCATGAACTAGTGCCACTATAATGTAATCACGCTTTTTCATTATTTGTGCAAACAGGGTTATTCAGCTGCATTTTGGTGGAACTGCACAAATGTACGGATTGAACCGGCATATATGCAGAGTGCGAGGTGCCAAGTAAAAATTACCGACACCAACCCTACTCCATCTAAGCATTGGCATCCACCACCACCAGTGGCATGTGTGGCGCTCACTGTGGACGGATCTTTCTCGGCAGCAAATCCTTTAACCAAATACTAGTAGCTTAGACTTCAAAAAAAAATACTACTAGCTTATATTGGGAGTTTTCTAGGGAGTACTCTTTTCTGAAAGAAGCACCAATCTATTTTTCTTTATTTGTACATAGTGTCACAACTTTGACCCAAAGGTCCAGAGCTATTTTAGGGTGATTGGCGTAGTACTCGGAGATTGATTGTAAGCATGATTTTTATTAGCTGTCACACTGATTGTAAGCATGAGCAGATGGAAGATTAGGTTAGTGCGAAGCTTACCTTAAACCCTACCGACGCCATTGAAATGAGGCGAGCATCGAGGGAACCGTGGAGAACGGCGGGGAAGCGACGTCGCGCCATCCGGCCTCCTCTTGCAGTGGTAGAACGAATACTCATGTGGCTCCGGCTGGCTCTGCACCCTCATGAACGACACACCGTACTGTTATCCTCTGGGTGCTCGACCTTCGACCTGTACGCCCACCACCTCCGCTTGACTTTCGCCTCGGGGGAATCTATCTGCTCCATCGCCCAGAGGAGATACTCGATGAACTCGAAGGACTGCGGCGTGACTGCCGCCGAGGAGTACATCACCGCCCTCATCACCATCGTCTCGCTCTTTCCCATACATTGCCACATGGCCCTCACCATCCTCGAAATCTCCCACTCATTGTCAAACCAAGTAAGGATCTCCTTCAACCTGGCTAACTTTGCCTGGTCACCGCTGGTGCTCTGCCTGATTCGCTGTTGCATCCTCTCCATAGATGTCCTTCTGAGTGGTCCGGTGCTAGCTTTGGAAGATGGGAGGAGAGATGGTGGTCTTGCAATAGAGAAGAGGAAGAGGCGAGATGGTGGTTTTGGAATGGAGATGATGGAGAGGAGAGGGGGTGGTTTTGCAATGGAGAAGAGGGAGAGGCGAGACGGTGGTTTTGGAATGGAAATGATGGAGAGGAGAGGTTTTCCTGCCTTTCGGTCGCTGACAGGTGGGCCCCGCGCTTGGTGGGACCCATGTGTTAGTGTCTCAATGGCAGGATGGGCTACGTCAGGGGATCCTCGTCCGAGGTGAGAGGAGGTGGTTTTGCAATGGAGAAGTGGGAGAGGCGAGGCGGTGGTTTTGGAATGGAGATGATGGAGAGGAGAGGAGGTGGTTTTGCAATGGAGAAGAGGGAGAGGAGCGTGTGGCAGCGATTTAGGATTGGACGAGAGGGCCGGCGCGCTCTGACTGGATCAAAATCAAAATCAATTTACCCTTCAATTAAGAAAGCGACCCCACATTAACTAGTCTCCCTTTTATTCCGGGTCATAATTGACCATGATTTTCACAAATAAAATATATGTTATACATTGCAAAAATAATATAATTTGAAAGTACATTCAGATACGAACCAAACAATACAATTTTTGGTGACATGCATTCACATTTTTCTTGTCAAATACAGTATGTGGTCAAACTTTGACCCAAAATACGCAAAACAAAAAAATACTTCCAAGACCAGCGCCGCTCCTCTCCTCTTAAACCACCGCCGCTCCTCTCCTGTTCCAATCTAAATCCAGCATCGCTCCTCTCCTCTTCCATTTCAAAACCACCGCCCCTCCTCTCATGTTCCAATCCAAAACCAACGTCGCTCCTCTCCCATTCTAATCCAAAACAAGCGCTGCTCCTCTCCTCTTCCATTCAAAAACCACCACCGTTGAGTGAAGATGCTGTGGAGAAGTAGATCGATGGAGGAGTACAACCGATACGTGAGGATCGCAGACGGCGACCCTGTGAAGCTAGCTAGGATGTTGGAGATACAGTCTTGGTTTGACAACAAGGACCAACTAGCGGCGACGGCGACATCCATGGCCAAATATCTGTAACAGAGCGAAAAGGCGACGATACTCCCGAAGGGAGTCGCGCGGGAGTACATAGAGCTTCTCCTCTGGGCCATGGAGTAAGAAGATTCACCAAATCCGATCGTGAGGGAGCGGTGGTGGGAGTATCGATCCCAAATGGAGCATCCACCAGAGATTGAAGGATCGAGCATCTACAGGGTGCCGTTTGTGAGGGTGTCGTGCCAGAGCGAGCCGGTGGAGTCTTTGTCGACCGAACCCAACTGCAAGAGGAGAAAAGCAGTTGGCCGACGATGCTTCCCTGCCATCCTCTCCCTCGCCGTTCACATCATCTCACAGGGCGGCTGTCTGCCGCCGAAGAATAGGAGGGGACTGCCCCCCCCCCCCAGCCCAATAGTCGGGCAGGTTGTGAATTGTCAGGAGGAGCTTAGGGTTGTCAGTATTTGTAGGTTGTGAATTGTGTTTTGTGTTGTGTATTTTGAGAGTACTTTCAGATATGAATGTCTTTTGAATTTCAGATTTGCGGTATTGAGCATATGAAGTAATTTATGAATTCCAGAGATCTATTTTTAGCACTTAAAAAATGTAGTTTCATAGGAGTATAAAAGTGCAGACAATGTGATTCTCAGAGAAGAAACTGCAAGTTTCAGTTTCAGATAAGAAACTGCAAGTTCAGTTTCAGATAAGAAACTGCAACTTTCAGAGGCAGAGCATTTATATTAACACAGCCTTTTCAAACAAGGTTAACATCATGTTGGAAGTTTTATTCATGGTCGAAAATGGAACTACCAGCCAGTTAACATCATATGCTGATCAACATTCATGCATAGCACATCTTCATATGATGCACAGTGAAAAAGGTATGCTATTTTCAAAATGCCCACACAATGTCGAGTGTGCGAAAAACAGAGAAAACGAGGGACGAAGTTTTGGCAAGTGTTGGACATGTGGTGCGTAGATGACAATGGGGACCCACATGTCAATAATGGCAGAGGCAAAAAATTTGGAGATATTTTCCCTGCATCAGGTGGAATCGAACCCGGGCGGAACAGCTGTCGGGTAGTGTCACTTGGCCACTGGGCTAGATCAGTAATTTCGTTGCAAATAAGGCACTGCCTCAGGTGGTCCGATCTCCTCCTGCGCCTTTGTGCGCTCGCCGCGGCGCCGCTGTCTGCCGTTGTGAACAAGCTGAACAAACGAGAGGAATTTGGAGAGGACTGTACGTGGAGAGGCGGACAGTCGGGACCCACCAGGTCTATGGCCGTACGCAAGCAAGTGCCTCATCAAAAAAATACTTCCTCCTAATGCTATACTGACGTTGGGGCCCACGGGTTTGTTAACATAGTTACATTTTTTTAGGTGCTTCAACATAGTTACTATAGGAGATAAATTCACTACGAAGCTGAGGAGTTGGCAGGTATCATTTATTATCACTGGGGCAGCAAGTATCAGCTGGGTTTTGGGCTGCCCCATCTAGGCTTTCTTTTTTAACATGCGCAGCCCACAACATGCCAGTTTGTATTTTTTTGAGGATCGTCATGTATCGACCGGCCTATGGACCTCCCATCCGAGGTTTTATTATTCCTGAAACATCGGCAGCCCAATTTATGTATTTTTTTGAAGAAAACGCAAAGGTCTGTTCTATTTTTTCTATATAAGAATAGGAATGCCTGGTCCAACTAATGTTTCCCTTCTAACTATATTATATATATTTAAATTATTTTATATGCTATTATATATTATTGTTATTGTCATCATATATTTAACAGATACTTACATATGTAACAATATCCCACATCTTATTAACTTATAAAAATAATTTCTTAACAATAAAATCCTGGATTTTTTTGGCAACGAAAATCCTGGTGATTGTGTACAAAAGCTTGGTAAGATTTAAGGACCAATGTAATAATAAATCACTTATTATTTAAATATATTTATAACAAAATGCTCAGCCCCTGTTTATTTTTTGATAACATTGCTGCGCCCAACCCAACATTATAATTAGAATCAGCCCAGCAAAATCGTGTATTTCGAGAAAGTGCAAATGGCGTGTAATTTTTTAGGAAAAAATAAATGGGCCGCATGGACGCTACATTATTAGTTCACCTAGCCCAGCAAATGGACTGTAATTCTAGAAAAAAGAGATCAAATTGACTGTAAATTCTGAAAAAATGGGTTGAATACGTGCCACATTTTTGGAGGCTGAAATGTGGGCCAATAGGTTCAAGCCAATGCAAGTCGTTGTCAACTTAGTCAACAAATGATTCTGACATCGTTAACCGTTGGATTTACATCCAACGACCGGCATCCATCTTCAATCTCTCGTCTTCTTCCTCCAGCGCAGCCGGGACCACCTGCTCCCGCCTCCTCCTGCTAGCAGCTCTGCTTAGCATGCTTCGCTGTGAAGCGCTACCCCACCGTTGGCCAGGCCATCCCTCCACCCCTCCACACCTCCTGTTCTTCTCCACTGACTGCCGAACCACACCGCACCAGAACCAGTTAACCCTCGTACACCTCTCCGTCTGCGACTCTACTCCCGCGTCCTCCCATCTCTGGCTCGTTGCTGTCCGGGGCCTCGCCGTCGTCCACCACCTTGGATGCGGTCGGCGCAGAGTGGTCAATGTGGTCAACGAACGACATCCATCGGAAGTAGACTGTGCATGGAGAGGCTGCAGCTGGGTCCACGACCGCACGCAAGGAAATGCATCCTTATTACGCGCAAAATAATGATTCCTCCACCTGACAGCTGGGACCCACCGGAAGGGCCTCTGTATTTCACGAAAAAAACGTTCCCCCGCTGACAGGTCGGACCCACCAGCTATATCTTCGCACGCAAGAAAGTGCCTCCTTATTACGCACAAAAAAATGAATACCCCCCTGCTAGCTGGGACCCACCATAGTGGGAGGCTGACTTCTGGGCCTACTAAGTTGACGGGGACGGAGGGCTTTTTCAACTTAGTCAATATGAATGATTCTAGCTCCAGTGACCGTACGATGTCCATCCAACGGCCCTAGTGCTTCTTCAACCTCTGGTCTTCTTGCTCCAGCCGCCCAAACCAGCGCCGGTCGTGCCGTGTGCTCCTGCCTCCCGTGGCCGGCTGTGATGCCGCGAAGGCCTCACCGCCCTCTACTACTCCCACCGATGGCCTGGCCATCCCTCTACTCACCCACACCCCCTGTTATTCTGCGGGGACGGCAGCCTCATATCGCAGCCGAACCAGTGAACCCTCGTACTCCTCTCCGTGTGGGCAACCACTACCGCGTCTTCCCCGGCTTCGCGTCGTCCCCTTCCTAGGCCTCGCCGTCGTCCACCGCCCTGGTGCTCTCAGTGTGGCGCGGTCAACGTGGTCAAGGAACGACTTCCATCGGAAGCGTACTGTACGGGAGAGGCTGACAGCTGGGTCCACGGCCGCAGCAAGGAAATGCCTCCTTATTACGCGGAAAATAATGATTCCTCCACCTGACAGCAGGGACCCATCGGACGGGCCACCGTATTTCGCAAAAAAAACGTTTCCCCTGACTCCTGGGACCCACCAGCTACATCTTCGCACGGAAGAAAGTGCCTGACAGTCAGGACCCACCTGGTCGAAGCGTATGTAGCGCTTTCATTCTGGTCGCGAACGTGTACGTACATACTGGTCGATGTAGAGGCGCACACGTGTCGTAGTAGAGGCGCGCACGTAGCATGTACACGTACGTACAGTGGCCAGGGTGCAAGAAAGAAAATACGGCCACGTACGTACATACGGGCAGGGTCTCGAACGCCTATTCGCGCATACGTACAGCCAGGGCTCGTGTACATGGCTGCGTTGGAATGGAGAAGCTGCGCCATCGTCGTGATCATGGGAAGGCAACCGGCTGGGTCGGAACGGAATGCGTCGTCGTGTTCATCGGGAGCCAACTGGCTTGGACGGAACAGGTGATGGAAACGAGGCCTGACGTACCGCAGAACGGAGGAAACGGCCTTGTGTTCGACCGGCCACGGTCGAAACGGGATCCTGTTCATCGGGAGGAGTCTGGCGTACCGCAAAACGGTCAAAACAGGGTCCTCTTGATCGGGAGGGGTGTGGCGTACCGCCAAACGGAGGAAACGGACTTGTGTTGGAGTGCTACGGTCGAAGCAGCGGTCCAGTTCATCGGGAGGGGTGTGGCGTACCGCAAAACGGGACTTCACGGGATACTGTTCATCTCCACCGTCGACCTCCTCCAGCCTCCACGGGCTACTGTTCATCCACCGTCGACCTCCTCCAGCCTCCACCTGCGACTGTTCATCCATGGGTTCCCGTTCATCCATAGGCTCCTGTTCATCCAGTCTCCACCGCGCGCTCCTCCATCGGCTACTGTTCAACCAGCACTCTCCATGGGGTCCTGTTCAACCACCCCTCCACGGGCTACTGTTCATCCAGCCCTCCACGGGCTACTGTTCAACCAGCCCTCCACGGGGTCGTCCTGTTCATCCAGCCCTCCACGGGGTCCTGTTCATCCACCGGCTCGATCGATCGGGTTACTGTTCATCCAGCGGCAACGACCTCTACTACCACGGGGTCCTGTTCATCCAAACCCCACCGGGAACTATTCATTCAACCCCCCCCCCAACAACGCTCACTGTTCATCCAGAGGCAGCATCGACCGGCTTCAGTTAGTAGCAGTAGCGAAGGAATCACTCGGGTTCAGTTAACAGCAAGGGATCAATCGATTGCTCGGGTTCAGTAACGCGTAGCCTGCAGTGCAATCGCTCTGGTTCAGTTAGAGCCCAACGCCTCGCTCGGGTTCAGTTAGAGCGCAATGCCTCGCACACACACGCGTACGTACGAGAGAAACGCGCATCGCTCAGCCCCCGACCACCCACCGTAACCGGCAACTCCCTGATATTTTCCTCGCCTCGCTTCTACCGTAGTTTTTTCCGTCATGGACGGCTCAAAGAATGTCATGCAGCTGCGTCTTCGGCCCGCCGAGGACGAAAAGTCCATTTTCTGTCATGATTTTTTGTCATAGAAGTAGGACCCCACCACATCTATGATGATACCGGGTTTTGTCACAATTATCGTCATAGAAGTGTCATAAGTATGACAGAAAAAAATTCATTCGGCCCAAAATGTCACGGATGTGTCTTTTTTTTGTAGTGATAAGAACCAAATAAAGAATGAGGAACCACAATTGTATACTTGTACTATTAAAGACGGTAAAGAAAGAGGCGAAATACATTCTGGTTGCTGAACAAGGTGAAGCGGAATGCCCATATTGTGCCCTCCTCCATGCAGAAGGCACGCATGACTCTAGTCCAACCCTTTGTGATGGCTGACCGCCCATCCTTCACGGTCTTCATGAAAACATCTAGATAATCACTGTGTTCTGGTAGAAATACTTCAACCTTTGCATGTCCACCAATCATGTAGTTTGAGAGGTAATCTTGAGTAAACTGCTTTGGCAACCACTGCAAAGGAAAAAGATTCGGACATTGTCATCTAACACAACTCATTAAGGGCAGTAAAAAGAAGGCTGTAGAGTTCTTACTTACCATCCTGCAGTTCGCTGTTGTCTTGGATAAAGTGTAAACAAATAGTTTAATTGCCATCTTTTCACCAATTTTACAAACAATCTTTATCAGCTTCCTCACTTGAAGCTGGTTCATCGATATCTCGTTGCCCCATACGCAGAAAGGGTCGAAGCGCGGATCTTTACCAATGACATATGTACCTAAAAGCACCAAGTTAATATTAGAAGCTAAACAGCAATTGCACAATGATGTAGTACAACACTCTTTTATAATATCTTATAACATCCAATATACTCACATATTAGATGAATTAACATCTTATATTATGGGCCGGAAGGAGTTTATTGCATTCTTACAAATTATCGGTTGATTAACTGCTGCTGTATCCATGGGTTAGAGTTAGTTTGAGCTAGTTCGGGCTCAAATATCCCTAAAGTATATCCAAACACGAGGCTAGTTTGAGCTAGTTGCATCTAAACCACCCAAAAAAACTACCCAACCCAAGAGGTGCTAATTGGAGCTAGTTTTCCTAGTGCATTTATTGTCAATCTAACCCTGTCATCCAAACACCTCTTTGGATGGAGTTAGTTCAGGGTTAGCCATGAGCTAGAAACTAACTCTAACCTCTAACTAAGTTGAGTATCTGAACAAGGCTGTGTTGTTGTTGTTGTTGCTGCTCTTCTATGTATATCTAGACATCATCAGAACATTAAGGTAACAATCTTCCTTGTTGCTATGTAGCCTAGGATTGCATATTTAGACATTAAGTACAGTGCATGTTGCTATGTAGCCTCAGATATATTACATATGGCCCTAGTTAACCTAATGATAAATGGGTTACAGATATATTCAGTTAAAAGTCCGATTCACCGACTAGTCCCTTATCAGCCCCCGGCCTATATGGTACCATCTACCGATATCCTGAACAGTGAGTATATATAAGCCATGGGATGAAACTAACCTCGATGGAAAACAGCAGTCGTTCCAAAAATTGTCCTGTGTAGGTACATCGAGAGGCATGTTAAGCACAACAGGCTAAACATCAACCAAAATTATCCATGGCAGACAAAATAATCTCCAAAAGATAGCTTCAGTGTGCATGTTTAAGCACGCTAGTAAATCAAAACAAGTGGAAAGGTGTGTTAACTGCAACAGGCCTAACATTTAACAACAAGCAAACATAGTGATTCAAACTGGTATTGTGCTGGTCTAAGTACACTGGTTATTGTTAAATAAAAATGGACAGGCGTGTTAACTACAAGATGCAGCAACCAAATGTAGTCATTCATAGTGGTATTGTTGAAACTGGTACTGATGAAATTGAACTGCACAGTTCATACTTGAACATATAGAACATCACATTGTGAATAACTGGAATAAACAAGGCATACTATGAACAACCAAAGATAGCATCTGAAACTGGACATATTCTAACTACAAACAACCCAACAATCAAAAAACTTTAAAAGAGGCATATGCTAGCTATACTAGGCTTAACAGCAAGCAAATATATGCACTCCTATCGGTATGTTTAAAACTAGATTGATGAAATGTACTGCACAGTAAATAACTGCACATATAGAGCATCACATTGTGAACAACTGAAATAAACAAGGCATGCTACAAACAACCAAATATAGCAATTAAAACTGGACATATTCTCACTACACTACAAAAGGGACTCGATAAAACAAATCATGGGTTTCCCCCTGTGAAGAGGCACGACAAAACAAATCATGGGTTTTCTCACTTGTCATAGATGGCTCATTCCCTTGGGAAGAGCACGGACCCTGGATGCACTCCATGTTGTCGCAGATGGGCTCCTTCCCCTTGGAAGAGCACGACTGTAGGGTACCCTCCCTGATGTCACAGACGGGCTCTTTCCCCTTGGAAGAGCCGGAGAGGGTGCCCTCCTCATGGTTGCCGTCGATGAGGTCTGACTTGGAAGCTGTGGATCCCAAGCCAGCTTCGCAGAACGTGTCCTTCAGAAATGACAAAAGTGGCTCGATGGCGATGTAGGATGGCAAATTGTTGACACGAGCCAGAGGAGATCAGCGGCGAGGCCATGGATGAGATCGACGGCGGTTGAACCCGAGGGGTTGGGGGTGGGCCACTTAACCTGTGACATAGCCAGCCTCAGGCCGTCGCTGTCGATGACCTCGATGTCGTAGCCGGCGTCCGTGACATACCCTCATACTCTAGCCCGCTAATTGAGTGCCTGCGGCCAGTAATGGTCGTCAGCTTCCTCAGCAACGTCGGGTGAAGAGACCACGATACACCTCTTTTGGGCCAGTCGCTCCTCGAGCTCCATGGGAAGCATAGCCGGGCATAGGCTGCGACGCTCTGGAGTGGGGGATGGGGATGGAGATTGCTACCTCTTGAGCACTGCGTTGGTTTTCCCATGAAGAGGAAAGGGTGATGCAGCAAAGTAGCGTAAGTATTTCCCTCAGTTTTTGAGAACCAAGGTATCAATCCAGTAGGAGGCTACGCGCGAGTCCCTCGTACCTACACAAAACAAATAACTCCTCGCAACCAACGCGATAAGGGGTTGTCAATCCCTTCACGGTCACTTACGAGAGTGAGATCTGATAGATATGATAGGATAATATTTTTGGTATTTTTATGATAAAGATGCAAAGTAAAATAAAAGCAAAGGAAATAACTAAGTGTTGGAAGATTAATATGATGAAGATAGACCCGGGGGCCATAGGTTTCACTAGTGGCTTCTCTCAAGAGCATAAGTATTTTACGGTGGGTGAACGAATTACTGTTGAGCAATTGACAGAATTGAGCATAGTTATGAGAATATCTAGGTATGATCATGTATATAGGCATCACGTCCGACACAAGTAGACCGACTCCTGCCTGCATCTACTACTATTACTCCACTCATCGACCGCTATCCAGCATGCATCTAGAGTATTAAGTTCATGAAAACAGAGTAACGCCTTAAGCAAGATGACATGATGTAGAGGGATAAATTCATGCAATATGATTAAAAAAACATCTTGTTATCCTCGATGGCAACAATACAATACGTGCCTTGCTGCCCCTATTGTCACTGGGAAAGGACACCGCAAGATTGAACCCAAAGCTAAGCACTTCTCCCATTGCAAGAAAGATCAATCTAGTAGGCCAAACCAAACTGATAATTCGAAGAGACTTGCAAAGATAACCAATCATACATAAAAGAATTCAGAGAAGATTCAAATATTGTTCATAGATAATCTTGATCATAAACCCACAATTCATCGGTCTCAACAAACACACCGCAAAAAGAAGATTACATCGAATAGATCTCCACGAGAGAGGGGGAGAACATTGTATTGAGATCCAAAAAGAGAGAAGAATCCATCTAGCTACTAACTATGGACCCGAAGGTCTGAGGTAAACTACTCACACTTCATCGGAGAGGCTATGGTGTTGATGTAGAAGTCGTCCGTGATGGATGCCCCCTCCGGCGGAGCTCCGGAACAGGCGCCAAGATGGGATCTCGTGGGTACGGAAGGTTGCGGTGGTGGAATTAGGTTTTTGGCTCCGTCTCTGGTTGTTTGGGGGTACGTAGGTATATATAGGAGGAAGGAGTACGTCGGTGGAGCAATAGGGGGCCCACGAGGGTGGAGGGCGCGCCCCCCTACCTCGTGGCCTCCTCTTTTGTTTCTTGGCATAGGGTCCAAGTCTCCTGGATCATAATCTTCCTAAAAATCACGTTCCCGAAGGTTTCATTCCGTTTGGACTCCGTTTGATATTCCTTTTCTGCAAAACTCTGAAATAGGCAAAAAACAACAATTCTGGGCTGGGCCTCCGGTTAATAGGTTAGTCCCAGAAATAATATAAAAGTGAATAATAAAGCCCAATAATGTCCAAAACAGTAGATAATATAGCATGGAGCAATCAAAAATTATAGATACGTTGGAAACGTATCAAGCATCCCCAAGCTTAATTCCTGCTCGTCCTCGAGTAGGTAAATGATAAAAACAGAATTTTTGATGCGGAGTGCTACTTGGCATAATTTCAATGTAATTCTTCTTAATTGTGGTATGAATATTCAGATCCGAAAAATTCAAGACAAAAGTTTAATATTGACATAAAAATAATAATACTTTAAGCATACTAACAAAGCAATCATGTCTTCTCAAAAGAACATGGCCAAAGAAAGTTATCCCTACAAAATCATATAGTCTGGCTATGCTCTATCTTCACCACGCAAAGTATTTAAATCATGCACAACCCCGATGACAAGCCAAGCAATTGTTTCATACTTTTAACATTCTCAAACTTTTTCAATCTTCACGCAATACATGAGCGTGAGCCATGGATATAGCACTATATGTGGAATAGAATGGTGGTTGTGGAGAAGACAAAAAGGGAGAAGATAGTCTCACATCAACTAGGCGTATCAACGGGCTATGGAGATGCCCATCAATAGATATCAATGTGAGTGAGTAGGGATTTCCATGCAACGGATGCACTAGAGCTATAAGTATATGAAAGCTCAACAAAAGAAACTAAGTGGGTGTGCATCCAACTCGCTTGCTCACGAAGACCTAGGGCATTTTGAGGAAGCCCATCATTGGAATATACAAGCCAAGTTCTATAATGAAAAATTCCCACTAGTATATGAAAGTGACAAAATGAGAGACTCTCTATCATGAAGATCATGGTGCTATTTTGAAGCACAAGTGTGGTAAAAAGATAGTAACATTGTCCCTTCTCTCTTTTTCTCTCATTTTTTATTTGGGCCTTTTCTCTTTTTTTTATGGCCTCTTTTCTTCTTCTTTTTTTGTCCGGAGTCTCATCCCGACTTGTGGGGGAATCATAGTCTCCATCTTACTTTTCCTCACTTGGGACAATGCTCTAAAAATGAAGATCATCACACTTTTATTTTCTTACAACTCAAAAATTACAACTCGATACTTAGAACAAAATATGACTCTATGAATGCCTCCGGCGGTGTACCGGGATATGCAATGAATCAAGAGCGACATGTATGAAAGAATTATGAACGGTGGCTTTGCCACAAATACGATGTCAACTACATGATCATGCTAAGCAATATGACAATGATGGAGCGTGTCATAATAAACGGAACGGTGGAAAGTTGCATGGCAATATATCTTGGAATGGCTATGGAAATGCCATGATAGGTAGGTATGGTGGCTGTTTTGAGGAAGGTTTATGGTGGGTGTATGATATCGGCGAAAAGTGCGCGGTATTAGAGAGGCTAGCAATGGTGGAAGGAAGAAAGTGCGTATAATCCATGGACTCAACATTAGTCATAAAGAACTCATATACTTATTGCAAAAATCTACAAGTCATCAAAGCAAAGTATTACGCGCATGCTCCTAGGGAGATAGATTGGTAGGAAAATACCATTGCTCATCCCCGACCGCCACTCATAAGGAAGACAATCAATAAATAAATCATGCTCCGACTTCATCACATAACGGTTCACCATACGTGCATGCTACGGGAATCACAAACTTTAACACAAGTATTTCAAATTCACAACTACTCAACTAGCATGACTCTAATATCACCATCTTTATATCTCAAAACAATTATCAAGCATCAAACTTTTCATAGTATTCAACACACTCCTACGAAAGTTTTTACAAATCTTGAATACCAAGCATATTAGGATTATTTAAGAAATTTACCATGCTATTTAAGACTCTCAAAATAATCTGAGTGAAGCATGAGATATCAATAGTTTCTATAAAACAAATCCACCACCGTGCTCTAAAAGATATAAGTGAAGTACTAGAGCAAAACTATATAACTCAAAAGATATAAGTGAAGCACATAGAGTATTCTAACAAATTCCAAATCATGTATGGCTCTCTCAAAAGGTGTGTACAGCAAGGATGATTGTGGTAAACTAAAAAGCAAAGACTCAAATCATACAAGACGCTCCAAGCAAAACACATATCATGTGGTGAATAAAAATATAGCTCCAAGTAAAGTTACCGATGGAAGTAGACGAAAGACGGGATGCCTTCCGGGGCATCCCCAAGCTTTGGCTTTTTAGTGTCCTTAGATTATCTTGGGGTGCCTTGGGCATCCCCAATCTTAGGCTCTTGCCACTCCTTGTTCCATAATCCATCAAAATCTTTCACCCAAAACTTGAAAACTTCACAACACAAAACTCAACAGAAATCTCGTGAGCTCCGTTAGCGAAAGAAAACAAAAGACCGCTTCAAGGTACTGTAATGAACTCATTCTTTATTTATATTGGTGTTAACCTACTGTATTCCAACTTCTCTATGGTTTATAAACTATTTTACTAGCCATAGATTCATCAAAATAAGCAAACAACACACGAAAAACAGAATCTGTCAAAAACAGAACAGTCTGTAGTAATCTGTAACTAACGCAAACTTCTGGAACTCCAAAACATCAGCCCAAATAGGAAGACCTAGACAATTTGTTTATTGATCAGAAGCAATTGGAATCACTATTTTATCACGTTCTGGTGATTTTTAACAATTATTTTCGTGAACAGAAAGTTTCTGGAAATTACAGCAAGATCAAATAACTATCATCCAAGAAGATCCTATAGCTTTAACTTGGCACGAACACTAATTAAAACATAAAAACACATCTAACCAGAGGCTAGATCAAATATTTATTCCTAAACAGAAGCAAAAGCAAAAAAATAAAAATAAAATTGGGTTGCCTCCCAACAAGCGCTATCGTTTAACGCCCCTAGCTAGGCATAAAAGCAAGGATAGATCTAGGTATTGCCATCTTTGGTAGGCAATCCATAAGTGGCTCTCATGATAGATTCATATGGTAATTTTATTTTCTTCCTAGGGAAGTGTTCCATGCCCTTCTTTAATGGAAATTGGAATCTAATATTCCCTTCCTTCATATCAATAATTGCACCAATCGTTCTAAGGAAAGGTCTACCAAGAATAATAGGACATGAAGAATTACAATCTATATCAAGAACGATAAAATCTACGGGCACATAGTTCCTATTTGCAACAATAAGAACATCATTAATTCTTCCCATAGGTTTCTTAATAGTGGATCCGCAAGGTGCAAGTTTAGAGAGCAATCATCAAAATCACAGAAATCTAGCAAATCACACAAAGTTTTGGGAATAGTAGAAACACTAGCACCCAAATCACATAAAGCATCAAACTCATGATCCTTAATATTAATTTTAATAGTAGGTTCCCACTCATCATAAAGTTTTCTAGGTATAGAAACTTCCAACTCAAGCTTTTCTTCATAAGATCGCATCAATGCATCAACGATATGTTTAGTAAACGCTTTATTTTGACTATAAGCATGAGGAGAATTTAGCACTGATTGCAACAAGGAAATACAATCTATCAAAGAGAAATTTTCATAATTAAATTCATTGAAATCCAAAATAGTGGGTTTAGCAACATCTAGGGTTTTGATTTCTTCAATTCCACTTTTATCAATTTTAGCATCAAGATCTAAAAACTCCGAATTTTTGGAACGCCTTCTAGGTAAAGGTGGATCATATTCAGTCCCATCATTATCAAGATTCATATTGCAAAACAAAGATTTAATAGGGGACACATCAATAACTTTTAGATCTTCATCTTTATTTTCATAGAAATTGGAAGAACACGCATTTATAAAGCAATCTTTCTTAGCATGCATCCTAGCGGTTATTTCTTTGCACTCATCAATGGAAATTCTCATGGCTTTGAGAGACTCATTAATATCATGCTTAGGAGGAATAGATCTAAGCTTTAAAGAATCAAGATCAAGAGAAATTCTATCAACGTTCCTAGCCAATTCATCAACTTTAAGCAATTTCTCTTCCAGCAAAGCATTGAAATTCTTTTGCGAATTCATAAACTCTTTAACACTAGTGTCAAATTCAGAGGGCATCTTATTAAAATTTCCATAAGAATTGTTGTAGGAATTACCATAATTATTAGAGGAATTACTAGGATAAGGCCTAGGATTAAAGTTTCCTCTATACGCGTTGTTACCAAAATTATTCCTACCAACAAAATTCACATCCATAGATTCATTATTATTCTCAATCAAAGTATATAAAGGCATATCATTAGGATCATAAGAAACACTCTTAGTAGCAAATAATTTCATAAGTTCATCCATCTTTCCACTCAAAACATTAATTTCTTCTATCGCATGCACTTTTTTATTAGTAGATCTTTCAGTGTGCCATTGAGAATAATTAACCATAATTATATCTAGGAGTTTAGTAGCTTCTCCTAAAGTGATTTCCATAAAAGTGCCTCCCGCGGCCGAATCTAAAAGATTTCTAGAAGCAAAATTCAATCCGGCATAAAAAATTTGTATAATCATCCACAAATTCAAACCATGAGTAGGGCAATTACGTATCATGAACTTCATCCTCTCCCAAGCTTGTGCAACATGTTCATGATCAAGTTGCTTAAAATTCATAATATCGTTTCTAAGAGAGATGATCTTAGCGGGAGGAAAATACTTAGAGATAAAAGCATCTTTGCACTTGTTCCAAGAATAAATACTATTTTTAGGCAAAGACGAAAACCAAGCTTTAGCACGATCTCTAAGCGAAAAAGGAAATAGCTTCAATTTAACAATATCATTATCAACATCTTTCTTCTTTTGCATATCACATAAATCAACGAAGCTATTTAGATGAGTAGCGGCATCTTCACTAGGAAGGCCGGCGAATTGATCTTTCATGACAAGATTCAACAAAGCAGCATTGATTTCACAAGATTCAGTATCTGTAAGAGGAGCAATCGGAGTGCTAAGGAAATAATTATTGTTGGTATTGGTAAAGTCACACAATTTGGTATTATCTTGAGCCATCGTGACAAACAAGCAATCCAACACACGGGCAAACAAAAAGCAAGCAAAAAAAGAGGCAAACGGAAAAGAGAAGGCGAATAAAACGGCAAGGGTGAAGTGGGGGAGAGGAAAACGAGAGGCAAATGGCAAATAATGTAATGCGGGAGATAAGGGATTTGTGATGGGTACTTGGTATGATGACTTTTGCATAGACCTCCCCGGCGACGGCGCCAGAAATCCTTCTTGCTACCTCTTGAGCACTGCGTTGGTTTTCCCTTGAAGAGGAAAGGGTGATGTAGCAAAGTAGCGTAAGTATTTCCCTCAGTTTTTGAGAACCAAGGTATCAATCCAGTAGGAGGCTACGCGCGAGTCCCTCGTACCTACACAAAACAAATAACTCCTCGCAACCAACGCGATAAGGGGTTGTCAATCCCTTCACGGTCACTTACGAGAGTGAGATCTGATAGATATGATAGGATAATATTTTTGGTATTTTTATGATAAAGATGCAAAGTAAAATAAAAGCAAAGGAAATAACTAAGTGTTGGAAGATTAATATGATGAAGATAGACCCGAGGGCCATAGGTTTCACTAGTGGCTTCTCTCAAGAGCATAAGTATTTTACGGTGGGTGAACGAATTACTGTTGAGCAATTGACAGAATTGAGCATAGTTATGAGAATATCTAGGTATGATCATGTATATAGGCATCACGTCCGACACAAGTAGACCGACTCCTGCCTGCATCTAGTACTATTACTCCACTCATCGACCGCTATCCAGCATGCATCTAGAGTATTATGTTCATGAAAACAGAGTAACGCCTTAAGCAAGATGACATGATGTAGAGGGATAAATTCATGCAATATGATAAAAAAACCATCTTGTTATCCTTGATGGCAACAATACAATACGTGCCTTGCTGCCCCTACTGTCACTGGGAAAGGACACCGCAAGATTGAACCCAAAGCTAAGCACTTCTCCCATTGCAAGAAAGATCAATCTAGTAGGCCAAACCAAACTGATAATTCGAAGAGACTTGCAAAGATAACCAATCATACATAAAAGAATTCAGAGAAGATTCAAATATTGTTCATAGATAATCTTGATCATAAACCCACAATTCACCGGTCTCAACAAACACACCGCAAAAAGAAGATTACATCGAATAGATATCCACGAGAGAGGGGGAGAACATTGTATTGAGATCCAAAAAGAGAGAAGAAGCCATCTAGCTACTAACTATGGACCCGAAGGTCTGAGGTAAACTACTCACACTTCATCAGAGAGGCTATGAAGTTGATGTAGAAGCCCTCCGTGATGGATGCCCCCTCCGGCGGAGCTCCGGAACAGGCCCCAAGATGGGATCTCGTGGGTACAGAAGGTTGCGGCGGTGGAATTAGGTTTTTGGCTCCGTCTCTGATCGTTTGGGGGTACGTAGGTATATATAGGAGGAAGGAGTACGTCGGTGGAGCAACAGGGGGCCCACGAGGGTGGAGGGCGCGCCCCCCTACCTTGTGGCCTCCTCTTTTGTTTCTTGACGTAGGGTCCAAGTCTCATGCATCATAATCTTCCTAAAAATCACGTTCCCGAAGGTTTCATTCCGTTTGGACTCCGTTTGATATTCCTTTTCTGCGAAACTCTAAAATAGGCAAAAACAGCAATTCTGGGCTGGGCCTCCGGTTAATAGGTTAGTCCCAAAAATAATATAAAAGTGAATAATAAAGCCCAATAATGTCCAGAACAGTAGATAATATAGCATGGAGCAATCAAAAATTATAGATATGTTGGAGAGTATTAGAGATCTGTGGAAAAGGGGGCGTTTGGTAGGCGTCATCTAAGAAACTCAAGGAGGCCTGGGTATGGATATCGGTGGGTAAGCTGCACGGGCAAACCGGCAGATGTTGACAATGGACACCTTGCGACGGCGGGGACCTTGCTAGGGTTTCGAATGAAGGAGGGTGTGTGTGTGTGCGCGCGCACCCGAGGAGGTTTTGGTGTGTGTGTGGGGGGGGCGTTGGTGTGTTTGAGGAAATGATGCGGGTATTGAAAATTTTACTATGCGGGAGTCAGACGCGTGAGTGAAATGCCGGGGCTATTGAAAATTTTGATGATGGTGTATCGCACACGGTCCGGAGATAACAACCGTGTGCTATGAAACAGAAAAGCCCTCGAGGCGGGCAGATATTTTCGAGGGATGCAGGCGGGATTGGGAACAAGAAACATCACACACGGTCGAAACACAATAACCGTGTGTTATCAAACAGAAAAAATCTGCAGGCGGGTAGATATTTTTGAGAGGGGAAGCCTCGTGGAGCCCAATGTACTGTGCGGATGTGTGCATGAAAGGGGCACCGGCATGGCACATGGTTAGTTTGAGTGAGCCGTGTCTGTTGCGTCATCTGACTTGTCTAATGTTCATAAATTTGGCGAAAAATGACGTGGGAGAGGGTCAGAACATGAACACGCTTGCATGTGGACCAAATTTATGTATGAAAAGGGTGGTTTGATGTTCAAATACCAAATGCAACTTCGATGTGGCACCTATCTCGCAAAGCGCATGGTATTTCTTGCCCCCCCTGTGTCGGCACGAAAGGAATCCTAAGCTACGAATGCAAGCCCCCCCCAACCGAGGTTTACCTAGCAAAGTGTGAAGTAGCTAGCAGCCCCCCCTCGTGTTGGCATGAAGGGAATCATAAGCTATGAATGCATGCCTCCCCCCCAATCGAGGTTCACCTAGCAAAGTGCAAAGTAGCAGGGCCCCCCCCACACACACACTTTAAGTCGGCGGGCCAGAGAGGCATCTCACCAAGATGGATCGTAAAACGGACCAAGAATAATCCACCTTGGTCGTACAACCTCTCTCTTGTTGTTGGTCAAAGTGATGGCCGTCCATGCGACCCCGGAGATGGGCTAGCTCGCCAATAATCACGCAAGTAGCTAATCGCCAAAGACAACCACTGCATGCGTGTGGCCCAAACATATGTATGGAGAGGTGTGTTTTTCAATACACAATGGAACAACTTTGATGTGGCACCGTCATTTTGAACTAGAAATCCCCACACCGAGTGAGGGTTAGGTTGACGATGCATATGTATGTTACACCACACTTCAAGCCGACGACGGGGATTCATGCATGCATGCCTGCATAGTATATGCGCTCAAACTTAATTAGGTCTGAATCTCACCATGACCTATACTACGATAACATGAACCAAAGGAAGATTCCGCCATGGTAACCAATCTTGTTGTCGGTCAAGGTGATCATGGATGTCCACACGGGCCCACGAATATATAGGCTTGTCACTGATAACCACACGAGGGAGTGTACCGCTCAAAGACAACCGCTACATGCATATGTATGGAGGTGATGCGTGCATGCATGTTTGAATACCGTTTCACAACATTGATGTGGCACGTGCGTAAAAAATCATACAATCCCCACACAGAGCGAGGTCGGTTCATGACGTGTCATTGTACTAGCCACTTTGACTCAATGGGAGGGATTCATGCGTACACATGCATGTGTGTGTGCTCAAACTGTATCATGTCATCCAAGAGCATGACCTATATATACCGTATTACAAGCAAAAAATAATCCCCTCCTAAGTCAAATTAACCTCTCTCGTTGTCAGGCAAAAAGTAGTGATGGACCAAGCGGGCCCACAGATGGAAAGCATCGATATCACTGATAACCACTTAAGTGGGTGTGAGAGGGCAACCACCATCGCTTTGCATGTGGGCCAAACATATGTTGAATACCCAAAATGCACAACTTTGATGTGCCACATGCCTCAAAAACCGTAAACCCCCCACACAGAGCGAGGTTCATGAAGCGTACTACATATGATGGTCCCCTTCCCCCTCTTCGACGCATACTATATGCTCCTACCGTAATACAACCCAAAAAGATTCCTCCTCAATGGTGAAATTAATTAACCTCTCCCGATGTAGGTCAAAGTGATGCATGCATCAACGATGGCCTCGTGGGCCACAGATGGAAGCGTCACACGTGAGTGTCCTAGCTAGGATAACCACCACCTGCATGCATGTGGCCCAGGTGTTGTGTGATGTTTGAATAAGCAATTTTCACAACTTTGATGTGGCACGTGCCTCGAAAACCGAAAATTCCCGACACCGAGTGAGGTGTACTTGTTCACGAACGCGTACGTATAGTATATATGCTAGTCCCCTCCCACCTCTTCGACGCGTACTATATACCACCATAACACAAACAAAAAAGATTCTACCTTGCTGGTCAAATTAACCTCACTGTCGGCTGTTCATCAAAGTGATGGACGACGACCTCGCAGGGCCACAGAAAGCGTCACACGCGAGTATCGAGTGTCGTGGAGGACAACCATCGACTACATGTGGCCAAAACATGTATGTAGGAAAGGGTTGTGTAATGTTTTAAATAACGAATTCATGACTCTGATGTGGAACCTTCCTAAAAAAAGGCCAACCCACACGGTGGCTCACAACTCGTAGTGTACTGCGAGCCACCCGCCGCCCCCAGACGCACACACCCACACACACACCGCGAATCCACCGCAACTACGATGCATGTTAAGTTATCCCGCGGTGAACATATGTTACCAAAGGAGGGATGTTTTAATTTTGAAAAAAATAGAGATCATTAAGACGTTTTAGTACATTAATTGATTGATTTTCTACGGGTATAATGTGCAAAAATCAAATTTGAGCTACATGCGCACGTGACAGTGCACCTAAATGGATTGCAAAAACTCATGTGTCTCACTGGGTGCATTTTTACTCCCCGTGCACGAAATTTCAAACATTGAGAATCTCTATTTTTAAATTCTAGTACATCCAAAACTTATTTGAAGTTCATGATACTTATCGTGTTGTCATATGGACACCAATACAAATTGGCATTGTAATTTTTTTGGTCAAATTTGGGACCAGTTTTGATGTAATCTTTATCTATTACAAACGGGAGATTATTAATAATTGGGAACCAATATCCCAAACGGATTATTTATTCGAACCGTGAGCGTTAAACCAACAGCGGATACGTGCCATGCTTCGGTTAAGCAATAAAGCAGCAACATTAATCATCCAAATAGAAAACAATATACATGCCGCCACGCGACCCGTGTGACGTGTGAGCAGGCGTGAGTTGACGGGACGCATGCGAGCAGTCCGCCGCGCAGGTAGACCGAGAGGCGTGCATGCAGGTGTGTGAATTGACGGAGGCGTGCTCGCTGCGCAGTGTCATCGGGAGGCATGCGAGTAGCTATTTGAAACGACGGTAGGCATGCCAGTAGTCCGGTGTGCAGGCTCACCGGGAGGCGAGCCAGCGGTTTGACCGCCGCCCGCCTCTCTCCCACTACTCCACATTAATGGTGCGCCCAAGCGGCCGCACCCCCATCCTCGCCACTCACACAATCCCCTCTCTCCGCTTGCATCCTCGACGCCGTTCTCAGTCCTCAAAGACGTCCATGTATGAGGATGCCGCCGAAGCGCCCCATCGGAGGGAGTGGTGATGCCGGGGCTGCTGAAGCACCGGAACACGGCATGGAGATGGAGACAGAGGTTGTCGTCACCGCCGGTGAGTTATCGCTGCATCCTGACGTTGTCGACGGCGTCGAGCTTCCACAGCCGGAGGCAGAGTTCCGCACCGACTCTGGTGATGACTCGGGTGACGACCCCGGCGGCGACTCCAACGGCCACTCCGGCGATGACTCCAGCGACGACAGACAACTGGTTAGTCATCTATACCCATTTATGTGTCAAATAGATCCTAGGGTTTCTCTGATTACTCTTGCCTCCCCATTTTGGAATAGAAATCCTATGGTTATGTTCTCCCAATCCATGAAATCTGAGTAAGTTTCGTTAGATCCGTGTAGTGTATTGATTGTTTGAATGGTACAAGTGATAAGTGATTAGTTGTTTCATCTGTGCAAATGATTTCTTCTAGTAAGCCGACTAGGGTTAGTGTTCGTGCTAATAATTCCTAGCTAGGACTTAACAATTGATTTTGAATGACCTACATATATGTTTGTGCCATTATTTTCTTCAAGATTGGTCTGTACATAGACGACTGTGCTTAAAAATCAAACCATAATCTCTGGATATGTATAAATAAATAGCCATAAATTCTTAATCCTACTTCATGGCATGTAAACATTGATTTGATGCCAATTTTTTTTACTATTTGTATAGGTGCTGTCTGACGATGTGGACAGGGAGGATGAAGATGGCCAGAGGAGGTACAAGAGGCAAATCCCGAGGGAGCTTTATGCGGGAACGCATAACAGGCGTATTAGGACCTGGAACGGTGGCTATCGATGCCCATTTTGCAACCACAAGCTTCATGACGCGTATCTAAGTGTTCTGGCGCATGCAAGAGGACGGGCCGTTGGCTCTTTCAAGCAGAAATATTCTCGCAGGGTGGCGCACGGCGCGTACGCCGAGTACCTGGAGAAGCTTCAGGATCGTGCCGGCAAGTGAGATGACATGTGGGATCGAACTATGTACGCTTGAGTATGCTTAATGACGGTTGAACAATGTACTTATGGTCGAACTATGCTTGTGTATGTGTACGCTTATTATCCATGTCTGAGTATGTCTAATCTATGTTGAGTTATGTCAAACCGTGGGATATGGATGCAATCAGTTCGGTTGATGGAATCTACCTCCGTCCTGGTTTATTGGTCCCCTTTGTAATTTGTGTTAAATTTTGACCAAAGATTTAACTGACAAAATGTTAGTGCAGGTCAGCAAAAATTATATCGTTGGATGGGTATTTGAGCATAGTGTTCAATGATATAATTTTTGGTGACATGCATAAACATTTCTTAGTTAAATATTTGGTCAAATTTTGGTAAAAATTACAAAGGGGACAAATAAACCAGGACGGAGGTAGTACGTCAATCACACACGGTTCCCAAAATTGGAAGCG